>NC_061101.1:49393928-49407677 GCF_015104395.2 Macrobrachium nipponense
TTATTTCTGCTCTAAATACCAAAGAGTTAAAATGACATTAAATATAACATTTCAATTGATAGCGGCATCAATGATCACTGCAGTTATGACGCCAGAAAACGTATAACCATTCACTCATTCTAGTCAAGACTGTTTCCCTGATACAGAGATAATGAGGTCGAATGACTTACCACTTATCTTCGCTCATAGGCTGAATGTTGAAGAATTTCACAGGTTGGAACACAGACTTTTTCCAGCGTTTTTATGAGCTCCAGTGAAGGAAGTGTGAAGGCTGCAGAGTAGCCAAGTGTGGAAGGCTTCAGTCTGCGAGAGACGAGTGAAACGTCAGTGTTACCCTTGTGGACAGAAACCGCTGGTTGAGTCTAATATCCGTGTCTGGCTAGTTTGTTGTATTGCTGTAGCTACATCCACATTGTTATTGATTTTCTGTAAAAGAAAACTATCGAGATAGCTATGTGTCTGTCCGTCCGTACTTTTTCTGTCCGCCCTCAGATCTTAAAAACTACGGAGACCAGAGTGCTACAAATTGGTATGGTGATCATCCACCCTCCCATCATCAAACATACCAAATTGTAGCCCTCTAGCCACAGTAGTTTTTATTCTATTTAAGTTAAATTTAGCTATGATCGTGCACTGGCACCACCATAGGTGCTACCAACAACACAGGCTACCACTGGGCCGTGGCTGAGAGTTTCAAGGGCCGCGGGTGAGAGTTTCGTTATACGCTGTACAAAAACTTCGATAGCGCCGACTGACGAGATATAGTGTTATCCGAGCATTTTATTTTTCTGTTCTGTCAAAAAATACTCAAGAATTTGACATTTTGGGATATCGGTTTATTAGCCACTGAGAAAGACACAATTCACCAACGGCTGGATTTACCCTCCGGTTAATTACAAAGAAAAACATTAAATCTTTTATTCTTAGGATGGAGAGAGAGAGAGAGAGAGAGAGAGAGAGAGAGAGAGAGATACAAGGATTAGGATGTCTCAAAGACTTATCTCTAGTAGCAGGTTTTACTGTTCATTCAGTGTCCTCGTAATGATTTTGTCTAGCTTTCTTTTAAACTCTCCCACACTGTTGAGAGAGAGAGAGAGAGAGAGAGAGAGAGAGTTACAAGGATTAGGATGTCTCAAAGACTTATCCCTAAGAGCAGGTTTTACTGTTCATTCACAGTGTCCTCTTAATGATTTTGTCTAGCTTTCTTTTAAACTCTCCCACACTGTTGAGAGAGAGAGAGAGAGAGAGAGAGAGAGAGAGAGAGAGAGAGAGAGAGATGAATCATGAGAAAGAGCCTTTCATTTCCGGCCAAAAAGTTCGGAGAAAACAGGCGAGGAGAGAAAGGGGCATTTTCTCAGCGCCGTTTGTGTAGAAGGAGTTTTCGTAAGATCGCAAGGTGAACAGACCTCTGTTATTTTCTACAAGGAACTACAGACTTTCCGGAGCACATCCTCTTTAAGAGGTCACAAAAAAAAAAAAAAAAAAAAAAAAAAAAAAAATCTTACATTACGAACGAAATTCGTGTGGAAATCTTCGCATCATGATTTTCGAGAAACAAGGTAACAATTCAGAAAAACAGTTAAGTATATCTTAGTTTAACCAGACCACTGAACTGACTAACAGCTCTCCTAGGGCTGCTGGCCCGAAGGATTAGTAGATACTTTTACGCGCCTTGGAACCAACTATACTCGGTTTTTTCCATCTGTCCACCCGCCTGTAGTGTTTGCGTATGGTAACACTGCGTTCCGGGCTTTTAGATAGTTACATTCAGCTTACATTCAACAATAATAACAATATCCTATTTCGAATATTAACGGTGTAATTCGCATACAGTAAATTATAAAAACACTTTTCAGTTGCAAATGTACACCCAGATATCCTTTTATTTAGGTACCTAAAACTTACACATAGCGTAACTATCTAAAACCCAGGACGCAGTGTTACCATGCGAAAACACCACAGGCGGGTGGACAGATGGAAAAAAAAAACGAGTATAGTTACTTAGCAACGGGACCTACAGCTTATTGTCAGATCCGAACCACATTGAGAAATGAATTTCTAATCACCAGAAAAAAATTCCTCTGATTCCGCGTTGGCAGAGCGGGGAATCGAACCCGGACACTGAGACCGGTAGTCGAGCACGTTACCGACTCGTCCAACGAAGAACGTTTTCAAGTGGCAAGTCCCATGGAATGATCAGCCTAATGTCACTTCTCTCCTAGCAACATGTGGCGCCCTTTCCCCCTCCCGCCACGGCCCCACACCCCCCCCCCCACAAAAAAAAAAAAAAAAAAAAAAAAAAAAAAAAAAAAAAAAAAAACAAAGGATACAACCAAAGGAAAAGGAATGAACTCCAAGAGATGTAAGAACTCTACCTCTTAAAGGTCGAAAGGTTAAAAGACTCGAAAAAAAAAAATCTGAAAGGAAATTCCAAAACTTGGCAGCAGGGGGAGGGAAAATATCAATGTGAGAAGAGGTGTCCTGTCGGGTGTTCATTCAAGCCAAGGGCTTGAAAAAAGAATTGCCTCTTTTTAAGGCCCGTAAAATATAACTCAGATATCTGTAACATATAAGATAAAGCAATAATAAAGGTATACAATCTTTAACAATATAAAGTAGGTTTATCGTGCTTCATTATCTAAAGTTTGTAGTTTTCTATTTCTTACGAAGAACTTGAAAAGATTTTGTATATTCATTTTTGTAACATCCGTGTCTTCCCGTGTTCTGTGCTCATTTTCTTTTGTTTATAAAGCCCATTAAAATTTATGACCTGGATGTTATAGTATTTTCAAAGTAATTTAAAATTATTTCTAACAGAAATATATCTTTACGTTCCTGAACTCCTGCGCCTGAACATTAGCCGGAAAATGACAGTATTCTTTGACTAACCAGTTTACATTCATATACGAGCTCATACGCATACATAGTATATCTTAGTTTTACCAAACCACTGAGCTGATGAACAGCTCTCCTAGGGCTGGCCCGAAGGATTAGATATATTTTTACGTGACTAGGAACCAATTGGTTACCTAGCAACGGGACCTACAGCTTATTGTGGGCAACGGGACCTACAGCTTATTGTGGGCAAAGGGACCTACAGCTTATTGTGGGCAACGGGACCTACAGATTATTGTGGGATCCGAACCACATTGTATCGAGAAATGAATTTATATCACCAGAAATAAATTCCTCTGGTTCCGCGTTAGCCGAGCCGAGAATCGAACCTCGGACATACGCATACGTAAGTATGCATAAAACACGCGCATACATTTATTTGCGTCATTTGAATAATGCATATTCGTCCTTTCATGTTCAGATATCTCGCAGGCAACACGCGTTCTCAAAGCAGACCGTGCCCTGTCACAGGGCAGTTACGCAAGGGAATTACTCCTCCCTAATCCTTGGCGTGTATGCCAGGGACTCGCCTCTCCTCTGTCTATCCTCTCCTTCTATCTAGAGGGGCCTTACCGGGAGGCAGAACCCGGCTAGGGGAACTCCGGCAGTTGGGGGGATAAACCCCCGTCTGGCTGCTGACATCTGTTCTCGTACCTTAGAAGGTTTTTTGCTGACTCCATCTCACGATAAGGAGGAAAAGAGACGAGACCTTTGGAATACTTCTTCATTCGTTGAAGAGACGCGTTGGATTCTGCTTCTAACAGCGCTTTTGGAATACAAAATCTAGGCCAAAGCAAGCTATGGGACGTATGAGGTCATTTAGCGACGAAAGGTTTTGAAGGCGTGACAGAAGGAAAACCTCGCAGGAGCACTATAAAGCAATTGCAAGGGGGGGGGGGGGTGGGGGGGGGGGTGTGGGGGGGGGGGGGGCGGGTTCAGGAAAGTAAGATGGAAGAAAGCTAATATGAACGAAGGTACAGTGAAAGGAATGAAAGGGGTTGCAGTGCTATGGCTGGTTGGTTTTAGAAAAGGATGGCCTTCTGCCATCGCTGACTCCTGCCCTAAGTGTGGACCTTTGGACTCTGACATACAGACAGAGATTGATGCATGGTCGAACTTTCTTTAAAGATGCGATTCCTGATCAGAACCACACCACAGACAAGGCTCATCAGCAGCTTGTCGAACGCTCTCTCACGCTACCTTGATAATGAAGCCCCTACGTTCCAATACCTCTTCCACGCCATCTATCTAGCTCTTTCCAGGTCTTCAGAATTTTAATTTACCAGTTTTATATCTCCAAAATTTCTCACTTCTGTTTTTTATGCCACACAAACCGTTCATCTCAACGGCTTTGACTTATTGCTTTTAGTTACATTCACCATCCACACTTTACTTCCATAAAGGAGAGTTTGCTTAACAGCACCTTTAAAAGACATTTTCACCTTGGCTTTCATAGGCAATGCAAGCCTCTTATTAAATTTTATTGCACGTCCTTCTACTTTCCTACCTTGAGCTATTCTGACCCCCCAACTTTCTCCTCTTAACATCATACGTTTTATTTAACCTAAGTTTTCTGCACGAATCAACTGTTCCATTCTCTCACTAGTAATTTGTCATTAATTCAAATTTCCTACATTCCAACTCCTGTTTTTCAGCATAGGGCTGTTCCACAAACACGCACTTATCAAAATCCACTTATCCAAACATTAGATCCCTCAATCTTTAATAAGGCCGCACAAATTAATAAAGGAAAATAATCACACATGAAAGCCAAAGGATACAACATGGAAAGGATAACTGAAATTTGGAGTATCTACAAGTTTATATAAAAAAGAAAACTTAACAAACATTTAAGTTAATTCCAATAGACAAGATAATAAAAAATAAATTAATTTTTACATATAAAAAATTAAAAAAAAAAACAATGAAAAAGACAAACTTTAACAGGGAATCATTAATTAGGGAGCAATATCATCATAAAATGCTAAATTTTTAGCACTGTTGTAACTGCTCGTAATTAGGGACAAAAGGGCTTTTATGTCACTGTGACCGACGAAGAGTGAGCAGATCACCAACTTATCCTTGCCCCTTACACAGTGCACAGCTCAGGCGTCCCATTCTGAACCAGCAGGAAATCGAAGGAAACAGGACAGTCGCGTCCTCACAAACAGGAGCAGGATACTCACCTTTTGACTATAGGGATTCTCGAGGCCCTCCGACGGACTTTTCAGCCAGGGATCCCCGAGGTCCTCCGACGGACCTTTTGGCAAGAGATCCTCCGACAAACCTTTCAGCCAGGGATCGCCGAGGTCTTCCGACGGACCTATCAGCCAGGGATCCCGAAGTCCTATTACAGGCCTTTTGGCCAGGGATTCTCGAGGTGCTCCGACGGGCCTATCAGCCAGGGATCCCCGAGGTCCTCCTACGGGCCTTTCAGCCAAGGACCTTGAGGTCCTCCAATAATATACATAAATGGAACCGAGTTAGATTTTTTTCAAACAGTAAAACTAATATAGTCTATAATCTTCTTCTTATATTCTAATCTTACTGGAGGTTACGGAGTTGTTTAGTTTATTTTGTCGAAATTAGTACCACACGACTTCGCCAGACCATAGCAATAAAACATTATACCAACGCCAAACTAATCTCTTATATGTCTGCTTTCAGAAGATATTTGCTTCTAAATATGCTTTATAAAGCCCCGTCCACACGGTCGAGCTTTGCCCGACGAACTTTGCTCGATGAGACGTCAGAAGCAGGAAAAGTCAGAACCTTGTCCGCTGGTTCTCCGCTTCTGACGTCACATCGAGCAGAGTTCGTCGAGCAAAGCTCGACTGTGTGGATGGGCCTTAATGTTCAAGTAGACACCACTCGAGTTTTTGTGCTAGTATAAGTAATTTACAAAATAAAAAACGTTGCTATTTCCACAAGAGTAGTCATTAGAGTTGCCGAGGTTACAGTAATAACCATATAACTCAGGAGCAAGAACACAAAAGTAAATTATCCTTCTCGTTCCGCTGCTCATCTAATTTTTATTTGAGGCAGATTATCGAAGCTTTACATGTATGCTACGTTAGTGTATACCGTCTATTTATCTAAAGCGTAACCTAAGTGTCTATAGGTTTTCAATAGGCCTAAGTATCCATAGGTTTACGATAGGCCTACATTACGAGAGCAAACAAACTTCCGCATAATCACAGTCCATAATGATTTAAGACAGAAAGCACACGATACAAGGCATGGCAGCCCGCAAAGAAATGCATTCATCATTTGATCTACATGCACGAAAAGGAAATATTCTCCCGGAAGAGAGAGAGAGAGAGAGAGAGAGAGAGAGAGAGAGAGAGAGAGAGAGAGAGAGAGAGAGAGAGAGAGAGAACGTTTATAAGCACGTCCAAAGTGACATTTTTGAATGGGGGAGGAGCCACATACGTGCACTCAGACGACGACAAGGGATCACCGAAGAATGAAAAATCCGCTGAATCACTAGAGCTCTAGATTCACGATTCGCAATTACGCTCCCTGATGGATGAATCATTATTACCAGCCTAGAGGTTTGCTTTGATAACGTGTGTTAGACTGTGTTAGACATCTCCCGCCAATCTGCGAACCAATCATGCGCGCTCTTCGTGGCGAGGAAGGGCGTGGCAAACAACCAATCGAATCTCGTATAACAGAGATCTCGAAATACACACCCGGCCGACGTTTTCTGTTATGAAATTATTTCGAGGTTAATCGGAGCTGTTGTGGATTAAAACGGATGAATATTAAAGCCAGAGTGCCAAATAAGTTATACACATAGCAGAAGCTCTCGTGGTTTTTAACGTAAACTGGCAACCGAAGAGGGAAGTTGATATATAGGAGGAGACCGACTTCGTTGAGTCATTGCTCAAAAGGATCCCTTGAAGTCCTCGTCAGCAGCGGTCGATCTTCTGTGTGGCGTTACAATTAAACTGCAAAAATGGTGAGTTTACAATTTTACAATGTTACAGTACATAATAATGCTGTTTGCTTACTTGAATTAATTGTTGTTACGCCCTACGAGACATGTTTATGATCCGTGCAAAACCCCGTCACGTTTTATAATTCAAACCTTTACTTTGTCTCGCTTTTCGCGAACAAGTTCACCTTTCGTAAAAGATCAGCTATTATCGAAACATAAGAACGTCGTTGGAAGTCGTTCGAATTAATACCGAAAGCTTTCCCGCCAAAGGGCCTCTCGAAGCAGCCTGCCGTGTCAATTACCCAGATGTTGTAACGCCAGATATAATACACAATCAATCAATTGCCGTGAAAGTACTATTTGTTGCGGCCCTGTGCTCTATAAGACATTACTTTGATCGCTTTTTGCAGTGCGACTCGGCATCTGTGTTGAACACTTAAGACGAACTTTGTTATATATATATATATTAATATATATATATATATATATATATATATTATATATATATAGATATATATATATATATATATATATATATATATCGAATATCTATATATATACATATATATATATTATATATATATATATACACACACACACACACACACACATAGTATAGTTCCCAGATGATTATTCTGTCGAAATTACATTTGGCACTTCAGGACAGAAGAGGACTGACTACTAGCTGTTAGTTACCGAACGTCAGTAGACGTTTCAATTAGGTGTAGATATTGCTGTAGTTACGATATATTCAAGAAAATGTTAATATATTTATGTTCTTAATGACTTTGCACATAATTAGATCAGGCGATAGTTGAAGATGTTCTACACCACGTTCATATCTCTCGCTAGTAAATCTTTTTCAAGTTCCAGTGTCTATTGGCCTTATTTGATTAGACCAAATAGCTAGAGGAATGTGAAAGAAAACTCTGCTGGTGTTATTGGAAGATGGTTAAGGATAAGTGGATGGGCGTGTGTGTGTGTGTGTGTGTGTGTGTGTGTGTGGTAATAGGCGAGTGAGAAAGAAAACGACCCAGAAGACCTGTTTGAGAAAGGGAACCGTGAAAAGAACTTGCTACGTAAAGGAGAAACATAATTATAAGTGATTGCCCTATAGAAGGAGTCTGGATTCTTTCATCACTTTGCAAATTTTCTTACTTGTGCTACTTCCAGACTGTTGCAAGAAATCTCTCTCTCTCTCTCTCTCTCTCTCTCTCTCTCTCTCTCTCTCTCGATAACCCCTCGGCTCCTTGGGAAACCTGACTGGTCTCCTTTTCTGTTATGACTGACACATTTAACTTTAAGTAACTGTTATGCCGTTTAGATTTAAGAATAAAGAAGTAAGAAATGTACCGAAGTTTCTTCGGGGCAATTGAGTTTTCTGTACAGCCGCTACAGCGAATAATTAAGGCCACCGAAAAATATAATACTGTATGAGCTGCGGCCGCGGCCCATTTAACTTTAACCACGGCGAGGTGGTGGCCTATCCTATATCGTTGCCAGAAGCACGATTACGGCTAACCTTAAATAAATCAGAAACTATTGAGGCTAGAGGGCTGCAATTTGGTATGTATAATAAATTGAGGGTGGATGATCAACATAACAATTTGCAGCCCTCTAGTCTTGATAGTTTGTAAGACAAGACCATCGCCAAAGGGCGTGGCAGAGAGGACAAAAATTTCCCCTCACGTCCGATATACCCTGAAGAGAAAACTCTTATAACTTAGATTTGTCAGTCATTAAGTCACTTCAAATAGGTCAAGATTTTGTAAACCTGGGACTTTGTCAAGAAATGTCGAACTTCAACAAGAGTGCAAACTTCGCTCCCGTTAATATTCGAGTGGTTTCAGAGACTTAAACCGTTATTGCCCTTCGGTGTGAGGGGCTTTGAGAGGGGTTATGTGAGGGAAGCCCCTCTGTGTTTAAATTAGGGGGATATATATAGATCTCTTTGTTTGGGTCCACTTACGCTACGGGGAAGTTTTCTGCCTCGTTCTTGTAGATTCATTACTGCGTCTAGGTGTGTGTGTGTGTGTGAGAGAGAGAGAGAGAGATGACTGCGCACGCAGGGTTGAGTATATAGGATTTACTATAAAATTCTGTTACATTGAGTGTCGCAATGAATTCTTCTTGCCATCTGTGCAAGGCCTCTCTCTCTCTCTCTCTCTCTCTTTCAGCTTGTGGCTCTTCAAAAAGTTCCCTAAAAACGGTAGCGGTCAATCTTCTGGGGATATGTACGCGCCCACACCCCCGCTAGCGCGCGCGTGTAAAGTACAGTCAGCAACTTGCAAGAGTTTTAGCGGAGGAAATGACCGCATCACCGGCGGAAGTGGTCGGTCGGTCACTTCCCCCAAAGACGTACAGTAGATTAGAGAGAGAGAGAGAGAGAGAAAAAAAATAAACTTCACAAAGACTAGACAAGATAGGACTTTGTGGCGACCGTCCACAAGCTTTGATTGGCGATCATCGTGGAGGAACGTTGTTGCTGTTGCTATGTCGGATTTAAAGTTGTCTTATTGCTCGCTGATTATATATATAATATACACACATATACACATCACGTACACGCGTGACTTTCTTTTACTAATAAACATTAAGCCACAATTGTTTGATATCGAAAATGAATTACACCTGGGAAATAGTTGACAGTCGAAGGGATATAGTTGATAAGCGCTCCGGCCTCGCTCGGGATTCCAAGCCCTTGTCATGTACTATAATCCTCTTTGGGAGCGGTTCAGTCCCAAGATACAGTGAATCTAATATATATTAAACTAATATATAGGTACATATATATGTAAATATACGTATAACTTTAAAAATATATAAAATATATATATATATATATATATATATATATATCTATATATATATATATATGATGAATAACTTGATCACGAAGTATATAAACGTGATGCTATGTATAAATAAAGTTTTTTTGCCACGAAGGAAAAAAAAAAATGAAAAAAGAACGAGTTGGCCGAGTACTTTCGGTCCTATTCGGACCCTCCGAAAGTACTCGGCCAACTCGTTTTTTCATTTTTTTTTCCTTCGTGGCAAAAAAAACCTTTATATATATATATAAGTATTATAATAAATATAAGTATATATATATATATATATATATATATATATATTACTATAATATATCTGTATGAAGATTGCATTATATATTCGTTTATAGTTAACTATATTTATACATACAATCATTTCGAATCTATTAAGGAACAGCAATAACACTTTGGTTTTTGCTATTTTTTTCTTTAAAGTCAACATAAATGTCCCATTCTTAAACCGATAAACTAATTCCGAATTGGAAATAGTTGCCCTTCGATAGCACTGTCGTCATGAGAGAGTGGTTGGTATTTCGTCCTCTTGATAAAGGAAAAAAAAAAATCTGATAGCCCCTGCATTCTTCAATAGCCACTGACCACCTCACCTAACAGTACTTGAAATACCTACGCAAGTTCCACCGTCAGTTCTGAGAGACCTGGACAATTTATACACACACACACACACACACACACACACACACACACATTCTTTCACATAGCCTTCTTCAATAGAGGTTCTTCTTTTTAGTTCTAATGTTATTAACTAAGCATTTTATTAACATACGTTCGTCATATTAGACATAAAAAGGGAAAGCGTGAATTTAGGGTAAACGAAGGTAAAAACGAACCTACAACCATTTCTAGGAGAGTAGACTCATTGTTTACGGTAGTATTTTTAAACAGTTCTAGAACCGGGCTCATTTTTTTTAATAATTAAAATGTCGTTGAATTATATGCACATACCATTAAATCATACGGCTATGTGACTTAATGATATAGATAACTAATTCCTGGTCCCAGTATAGAGGAGAAGCATTTTGAACTAGTTCTATAACCTGTTCAAATCATATGGACATATGATTTAATCATATACTATACTCTGTTTTTTTTTCCATCTGTCCATCCGCCTGTGGTGGTCGCCCTGGTAAACACTGCGTCCCAGGGCTTTAAATACTTACTCTGTGTAAGTTTTGGGTAAATAAAAGGATATCTGGGTGTACATTTGCAACTGAAAAGTATTTTAATAATTTGCTGTATGCAAATTACACCGTTTATATTCGAAATAGGATATTATTTAAAGCCCGGGACGCAGTGTTACCATGCGCAAACACCACAAGTGGATGGACAGATGGAAAAAAACAGAGTATAGGTAGTAACCACTCCCTGGTCACAGTATAGATAAGACTTTCAATCAGTTCTAGAATGTTCAAAAAAATCTCGTTTCATCATATGCATATAAGATCAAATCCTATGGATATGTGATTTAATTAGTATAGAGAAGCATTTTGAATGAGTTCTAGAACCTGTTTTAAGAAACAGATTTAAAAAAAAAAAAAAACACGTTTCATCATATGCATATAAGATCAAATCCTATGGATATGTGATTTAATTAGTATAGAGAAGCATTTTGAATGAGTTCAAGACCCTGTTTTAAGAAACTGATTTTCAAAATTAAAATGTCGTTTGATCATAAGCTCATATACGATTACGGGTACAAGATTTCATTAAATAGATAGCAATCGATTCCTAGTCCCGGTCAAATCACAAATTCCTTGACCAAGTCTATGGTCGTCCAAACCAGCTTCCGGCCGTTGAACCCCCTAGCTACAGGTAGCCGACCGGATCCACAAACAATAACAACCCCTCCCCCCACCACCCCCACGCCTTTATCAATCTGCCCCTCCTTCCTTCCATCACGATTAATGTGTGGTGCAAAGAGCGCCTTCCTTCCCCTGTGTAATGTGCATATTTACGACACACCCTTACATCATGGGTGACTAACAGACCATTGTCGTCATAACGCTACGGTTATTAAGACCTTCAAAGCCCTCGGCTTTCACGGCCAGGTTAGTTTATGCTTAAAAGGACTTCGCGGGGAATGGCTACGCTCCTAACTATAAGACAAGGTTCCTCACATCTCTCTCTCTTTTACACACACGCACACAGGTCACGCTCACGCTACTTGAGTTAGACACACATGCACGCTCACACAGACTGTTAGAGGTAACACACAAGCTACAAGAGGAAACACACAGACTAGAGGTGACATATATACACACACACACAACGTCACACTCATGCTACTTGAGTTAGACACTCATGCACGCTCACACAGACTGTTAGAGGTAACACACAAGCTAGAAAAGGTAACACAGACTAGAGGTGACACACACACACACGTCACACTCATGCTACTTGAGTTGACACACATACACGCTCACACAGACTGCTAGAGGTGACACACACGCTACAAGAGGTAACACACAGACTAGAGGTGACATATACACACACACACACTACTAAAGGTGATTTAATCCCAAAGTTCGTACTTTCTTATACGTAGTAATGAATGACTTAATGCCAAGTACTAAAAAATAATTTCTCGTTAGTCAACATGTCCATTCGTTAATGTTTGTATACCTATCACGAAATATTGACCCCTCGAATCAGGGCGTGGCCAGCAAGTAAGTTAAGTGCCGCGACTTCCTCTTATTTACTCAAATAATTCGTTAAAAGAAAAACCTAAGCAGCTTTTGAGTCTAGGTGTAAAGGAAGGGGAACAACCGAGGAAAAACGGCGATCGTAATCCAAGAACGGAAATGCCTCGAGCTACGTATTACGAAGACGTTGGCGACTTTCTGCTCGGACTGAACGAACCCACCCACTTTGTGGTTTCGACTGATGTAGCTGTAAGTCGTCTTATGAAGACTGGTGTTACTTAGGAGACCTTGTTCCTAACTGATTCATAAGTCGTCTTACGAAGGGTGATGTTAGTTAGGAAGCCTGGCTCTCCTTACTGATTCGCAAATTTCAACGCAACCGAACAAGTTTAAGGAACAGCTCCCAAGCCAGTAACATTTCGGTAGTTCGATCCCAATAGATTTCCGGTCATTATCATTGTATTGCTGCACAAACGTGTTTTGCAGTACCTCTCATTCTTGATGCGCGTTGCGGTTTACAGTCTACAAGTTGTGGAATGTTTAAGTAGGAGTCAATAGACCAAGACTCTCCTCTCGAATTTTAGAAGACATTGACCTTGCATAACTTTAGCTGGAGTAACTGATGAGCGCTGATTGTGGGAGAATTTAGGTATGGTAATGACAGCTTGGCTAATAACAACCACGATTGTTTTTATTATTTTTTTATATGGTTTCACTGGCTGTCAATAAGCAAAAGTAGCTCTCGTAGGCGAAAGCTTGACTCTAAATGGTAAGAGAACAGGAATGATGTTCATTTGACCTTCGCTTCATATAGTATAAACATCCGTTAAGCGTTCTCCTTAGACCTTGTACTCCAGATGAAAGGGGGAATTGTGTTGCGTGAGGAAGGTAGAGTCATCGGATCAGATGACACAAAGGTGCTTTTAGTCCGAAGTTATGAAAACGTATGATGTGCAGAGAGCTGTGTTCTCCTTTCAACTCGTAAGCAGGGTTATTTGTTTCAAATGAGGACAGCAGCTGTTCTTATAGCGTTAGTATCGGAACGGAGAGGTGGTAGGCCCGATTAGGTCCCCGACTCCCCTCCTAGTCGGGGACCTGTCTTTAGAATGGTTGGGCTTGGAGAGTGAGGAAGAAGACTGGCGTGTCTCAATCCCCCCTCTGTGACTCATCGAAGTAGAATGTCTAGTTTCCTCTTTCTTTTTCCCCTCCTTTCGCTCACGTAGAAACCCTTTCGAGTTTGAATTTTAATGAGCAGACCTCACTGCAAATTAATACTCTAAATTTTAAAAGGTTGTGAAAAGTGGGTGTTGATTTATAAGGATCTTGAAATTATAAGTTGTATGTTAAAGTTTGTTCAGCTTCCTAGAGTTATTCAGTAATATTTAAATTTCATTCGAAAAGTACGAACATTCATAAACCG
>NC_061101.1:49408177-49418177 GCF_015104395.2 Macrobrachium nipponense
GTCTGTACATATAGGAAAAAAAGTTAAGTACATTCTTAGTTTTACCAGACCACTGACTGAGCTGAGAACAGCTCTCCTAGGGCTGGGCCCGAAGGATTAGATATTTTTACGCGGCTAGGAACCAATCGGTCACATAGCAACGGGACCTACAGCTTATTGTGGGATCCGAACCACATTATATCGAGAAAGGGAATTTATAATCACCAGGAATAAAAATTCCTCTGATTCCGCGTGCCGAGCCGGGGAATCGAACTTGGTCCCCCGGATTGGTAGCCAAGTGCGAAAACCACTCGTCCAACGAGGAACTGTACATCTAGAAGTTTGAATTATGTAATGACTTCTGGGAGCAGATACATTTGAAGGAGCTGAATGCCACATAGGTCCCAATTTCCCTTTCAGAGCTTTGAATGACCACATAGGCCACCAAACCTCTTGGCCGTTGGCTCAGATTTCTTTTTTTTTTCCACGTTGACCTCTTGACCTTCTGTTTTCCGTATGTTCTGTTCGTATGGGTTGCAGGAGAGAGAAATCAAGTGGAAAAAGACATAAAGAAATGCTTTGTGTTCTAAGGATGCTACTGCTCCTACTCTGAGGTAGAGGCTACATAACCTGGGGGTTGTATGTAGAGCAGCAATGACTGCATACACACACACACAACACACACACACACACCTTAATGCTATTCACAACGAGAGATAGTCTGACGCCGGAGATTAAAAGGCTGTCTCTAATCTGTAAGACTTTACGTTGAATAATACTTTATAATCAAATAAAAAATCAAAATGCAGCAATACCATATAAGAATGGTATGGCTGCATCTATCCTGTAAACTTTTGGATTTATGCTCTTCCTGCGGAGTATAGAGGAAGGAGCTCAAAGAGGTTAGTCTTATAGGAAATAGCTTCTGCGAATATTTTGACTCGGCATAAGACTAAACTTATCATATGGCTGGTACGAACATTGCATGAACCTATTAGGAAACTCTGCAAACTGATATCTAGGACAAGCAAGAACTCACAAGATAATGGTACAGAAGAAAACTTAACGATTTTGCGAGTAAAACTCAATTCATAAATTCTTGCGAAAACTTCCATAGATGTTAGGTTGTCTGCAAGGACAGGAAAACCATAGAAATAAATTGTGGATTATTGTAATATATAGCCACTATCTTGACCTATTGCAACTCCCCGTTTTGCAACAGGACAGGCAACACATCCCTGTTGCCAAGAGGGTCACGATATGACCATGACTCAATTAGAGGCTCGTACCCACGGTCCATGTGCTCGTACCCGCTGCACTGCCGTGATACCTCTGAAATAAAGGAGGATAGTATGAAGCTACAGGCATTATTGAGGATGGTATGAAGCAAACAAGAATTATTGAGAATAGTATAAAAACATACAAGCATTAATGTATGAAGCATACAAGCATTATATAGGTAGTATAAATCATACAAACATTATTGAGGATAGTATAAAACATACAAGCATTATTGAAGATAGTGTAAAGCCTACATGTATTATTGAAAATAGTATAAAGCATACAAGCATATTTTAAGGATACTATTAAGCATACAAGTATTGTTGAGGATATTATAAAGCATACGAGCACATTAAGGATAGTATGAAGCATACAAGAATTATGGAAGATAGTATAAAACAAACAAGCGTTATTGAAGATAGTATAAAACTTACAAGCATTATTGTTATTATTTAAAAAATTATCACAGTAACATGAGTCTTGAAATAGAAAAAAAAATCCACAGTTATGCGTATGTATACATATATTTAAATGTAAATATATATCTATAGATATATGTAGATATATACATAACTCGGAATTGTTTCTCCATCATCATCATTATTATTATTATTATTATTATTATTATTATTATTATTATTATTATTAATTGTTGTTGTTGTTGATGTTGTTATTGTTGATGCATTTCATTATTTTCCTGTAAGGTTTGGTTTTGAAAATAAGCATTAAATTATTGAATATAACTCGAAAGTTGATACGAAAACTTGCTTTTAGATTATTATGATACCCAATATAATTTTCAAAATTCATATTTCCATTTTGTATATTATATATATATATATATATATATATATATATATATATATATATATATATATATATATATATGAATAACTTGATCACGAAGTATATAAAACGTGATGCTTTGTATAAATAAATATTTTGCCACGGAGGAAAATGAAAGGCGAGAGAGCCAAGAACTTTCGGGTCTAACACGAACCTTTACTTAGGCACAACTGATCATACAGAGCAAAAACATAGTACAAGTAGGCTCAATATCTAAACTTATGCTAATCTTGTAATGCCACTTTGGATATTAAGCATTTAATTGTTCAATGTTTTTGCTCTGTATGATCAGTTGTGCCTAAGTAAAGGGTCGTGTTAGACCGAAAGTTCTTGGCTCTCTCGCTTTCATTTTCCTCCGTGCTGCAAAACATTTATATGTATATATATATATACTATGCATACATATACACACACACACATATACAGTATATAAAATTTGTGATCGCCTCCTGCTGCTGTTGATATCTAGCGGCGCCACAAGTGGGTAATTGTGCTTGTGAGTGGGGCGGCTTTCCCTCTCACGGTTATTTATGGGTTAATGATTCTTTGATGGGGTAATTGTGTGTGTCCGAGAGAGCCTTTATCAAGCAGGGCGAAGGTCAGTGCTTTAGAGCAGCCTCCCTGCTGATGCTTGCTGCTTGCGTTGCATGCGGAGCGGTGATCAGGAAACATTAGCGGGAAACTAATAAAGACAGGCGACGGGGAGGGTGCAGTAGGCATAGAGAGAGAGAGAGAGAGAGAGAGAGAGAGGGAGGGAGAGAGAGAGAGAGGGGGGGGATGATTTATAAATGGAAAGCAATCACAGTCAAGTTATTCTGTGAAAGGATAACTGTTAAATAGTTGGCAGTGAAGTGAGAGAGAGAGAGAGAGAGAGAGTTTGTGTGTGTGTGTGAAGTGACAAAGAGAGAGAGAGAGAGAGCGAGGAGAAAGTGTGTGTGTGAAGAGAGAGAGAGAGAGAGAAAGTGTGAGTGTGTGAATTGATAAAGAGAGAGATCGAGTGAGAGAGAGAGAGTGAAGTGACAGAGAGAGAGAGAGAGAGAGAAACAGTCAGTCATGTTATGCTTGAATCGAGTTGTCTTACCCAGCCGTTGTTATTTTCTGACAGCAAAGACCTTAAACTGTACGAAATGACACATTTTGCAATTCTTGCATAGTCAGCATACGCTTGTCGCAAATGTCGTAAGTCCCGCTCGTATAAAAGATGGAAATTACTTAGGAACATCTTCTCATTCAGGGAAACCACTCTTTAGAAAATATTCTAAGGTTCGTTAACCGGGGAAATCAGTCGGGGGTTCTGTCATCGACATAGACTAATGATTGTCCGAGAGTCCACACGCTAGAGACTAACGGAGGGAAAACGCCACATCAGTTGCGTTATCATGCAAACAGTTGCTGCTTTCAGGAAAGCCTGCAAATGTGCCCACGGCACGTGCGGGACGGAACAATGGCCGGTGTGCAGAGATTGTTTTCCAAAAGACAGCCCTGCAGTAGAGCGGGGAACAAGGCAAAAGCCCTAGAACAATGCTTCATTCACCCCGTCCGGTAGGCAATGCTAGGCACCTCAATGGACGTCCATTATTTACGAAGTCCTTTCTTGGGGAAATGTCCTCAAGTTCATCCTGTGATTTATATGGTTGCAGTGTCAGCGAGTCCTACTTTTGGAAGGGTGTCATTACGTTGGTTGTTGAAGAGGCCTTCAATCGCTTTAGTTTTCTGTAAAAGAAAACTATTGTGATGACTATTTGTCTGTCCGTCCGCACCTTTTCTGCCCGCCCTCAGATCTTAAAAACAACTGTGACTAGAGGGCTGCAGATTGGTATGTTGATCATCCACCCTTCAGTCATCAAACATACCAAATTGCAGCCCTCTAGCCTTAGTAGTTTTTCTTTTCACTTAAGGTTAAAGTTAGCCATAATCGTGCTTCTGGCAACGATGTAGAACAGGCCGCCACCTGGCCGTGGTTAAAGTCCCATGGGCCTCGGCTCATACAGCATCATACCGAGACTACCGAAAGATAGATGTTTTCGGTGGCCTTGATTATATGCTGTAGCGGTTTCTGTACAGAAAACTCGTTGGCGCGGATAAAAAACTTGTTTCTTATTGGGTCCGCTCAGTTCTAGGGGAAATATGAAGGTAAATAAAAACTTTGAATGTATACAATTATGTGAAATTTATTGCACGCAAACACGTATATATATTTCCCGCAAATATCAAGTCACAACTATTATACCTCAGGAATAACTTACACCTAAGGGAAATTATCAGTCATTAGTGCTTCAGCTGCTGGCCAGCATTCAGACCATGGCCTGGTTTAGAACACAGCGTTGACAGTGACTTGAACACCAGTGTATCAGGACAAAATTCATGTCGTCACGTGTGTGTTCTCGGAAATATCCAATTTAGTATTTAATTTTTTTTTTATTTACTATACAGTACAGCATTGGGAAGTTACTTTTGAAATTTTTATGGACTATTTTTGTATTCGTTTTCTGCACGTAATGTTTATTCAGTCTTGTTGCTGAAAAAAAAAAAATGGTGGCGTTTTAAAAAACAACGTCAAAGAAACTCGTTAATTTATAAAGTCCAGCTTTCTATGATGCCTGGGTTTCTGTCCTAAATTGCATCGATGAATCCATCCAGTCAACCGCTGGAATTTCCTTCCGTTTTCCATTGGCAGTCCTGCTGGAAAACCTTGGCACTTTTACGTTGTTTTCTCTCGTACTTCTTCTTTCAGCTAACTATGTGTTTTTGAACTTTTACGGTGTTCTGTCAACGTTTTCTTCGCTAATATATATATATATATAATATATATATATATATATATATATATATATATATATATATATATATATATATATATATATCCACGGGGCTTCTCCAATTATAAGTTGTCTATGGTAGTTACTACCCGTGTAAATTTTATGAATTTTCATCACAGTAAATCATTTTTTTGACGATGAAAGCAAATTGATCTATACTCCGTTTTTAGCATAGCATGATCACAAGCTTTTATGGGAATGCCCAGTTCTATCCTCATAGTAAGTTGTACAGTTACTACAAAACTCATCTTTTGTGCTTACATAAGCATCAAGGAATCACTTTCAGTACGCAGGTAACTGTGGTTCATTTTTAGTTTTTATCTCACCTATTTGCTGGATAAACTTGACTGTGGATGTTAGTCGTGACTTTGCACTTCAATTCAACTATCGCTGGTTCACTTAAGGTAGATTCTTGGGTGAGCACTATGCCTACGAGACTTTTGTTTGGCGGCCGCTGATTGGCTGGGAGCTGCCTACCTCCCGGTTCCAGCCAATCATCTGTAGCCAAACAAACGTCTCTTAGGCATAGGGCTCACCCGAGAATATACATTAAGTGAACCAGCTATAGTCTCTGAACTTCGTCACGTATACTTCTAAAAGGCTCTAAAAGTTGCGGAGTGTGTCAGAAGTACCGACGGTATCTTGTCCAGTGTTCTGCAGGGTAATAGTCTAGGACCTTCGTTGCTTCTTTTAGTTACTGATGTCATCATTGTTGTCCTTGAAAGTAAGTTAGTATTGGTGCGGATCAGTCAGTGAGACAGAGTTTTAGCGAAACCTAGTAGTTGATTATCCTTGATTCAATTCAATCGCTGTACAGAGATCATTACTTAATGTTATACCGCAAGTTACTTGATGCAGCACATTGAACATATAAATCAGTGCTGCAGAAAAGCTGAGAATTGTTCGTAAGGCTTCCTATATACAGCCAGAAATCTCCGTAGAGGGGTAGGGCTACCAGTGCACCTCATGCTTTGCACTGTAGGCGTTACTTAAGGTTCTTTGCAACGTCCCTTCAACCCCTAGCTGCAACCCTTTCATTCCTTTACTGTATGCTCTGTTCTTAACTCAGGCGAAGGAACGAAGTCGATGATACGAAGATCCGAAGACGTGGGAGGTCAAGAGCCATTAGGCTCGTCAAAGTCAATATAGATCGTGCAGTTAAATGCTGGAGTCTGGTTTTCTTTTAAAGGTAAAGAGTTCGTGTGACTACTGACGCTGCCGTCAATAGTACATAATCATGGTGAAGAAATCCACAGTGGCGTAGCCGCGAATTTACATTAGAAAACTCCTATACAAAAACGAGAGCTTTCGAGAATCTGTTCGACTCCTTCTCAATAATAATTTACTTAGGTTTTTATCTGTTTCAATATTTATTCATTAATTAGTTTTTAATAGGTGGTCTCTTCTTTCTTTATTTCTGTTACCTTCTGTTACTTCTTGCTAATGAAAACCTTAATAGTCTTTGAAAGCTCGGATTTCAAGTCAGTGGCTCCTTTGGTGGGCTTGTTCCGTATGGGTAGAGTTCGTCTTCTGAATAAAATAATAATACAATAATAATAATAATAATAATAATATAATGATATCTCCCAGTTTTCTGTTTAAGAAGGCGATGGTGGTTGGTCACCTAGCGCTATGCCTGTCTATTGAACTAGTCTGTCGTCGAAAAATGAAGAGAAAAATAAAAATATATAGTACTATGCTCATCGCACCCTTATGAGACAGGTCGAGAGCAAGAAAGACTGGTGGGGGTAGGGGGGTTGGGGAGGCGAATGAGTGGGATAGGGGGTGGGGTGGGGAAGGGGTTAGCTGTAGAACTCCTGGATGGGGCGGGGGGGTTTGATGGGTTGGTTATGTTAGGCAGGGACGGTAGGCTAGTGATGGGGGTGGGGAGGTAGGGAGAGGAGACCCCTTCTCAAAGTACCTGAACAATCTTTTAACTCAAGGCTACCGGTCTGCAGTTAGATTCTCTCTCTCTCTCTCTCTCTCTCTCTCTCTCTCTCTCTCTCTCTCTCTCTCTCTCTCTGTCAGAATGCATTGTAATGTAACACGACACCATACTAGGGAGATTTATTTTCGTACACCCTGTTTTTTCTATTCCATTGATTTTTTTATTATTAATTCTTTATGGAATCGGATTCTTCAGCAGGCTGCTTACAACATTCATAAATATGTCAACGGCCAATCGTTCTATATATCGTAGTGTGATACAGATATATTTAAATTTAGATCAGGATAGGCGGTGACAGATCGGATGAGTAGTACTTGTAGTGCGTGATAACTAAATTATCAATTTTGCTAGTTATGCGAAATTGCCTACAGCACATACACACACACACACACACAAATATATATATATATATATATATATATATATATATATATATATATATATATATATATATATATATATATATATATATATATATATATATATATATATATATATAAACGAATGCCACAGGAAAATGATAGGCAGAAATCCAAGCGCTTTCGTTCGTTGACAATGTCTTAGTAAAGAAAAAAGCGCTTGGATTTCTGCCTATCATTTTCCTTTCGTATACGCTTACTTAATGAAGTCACGTGCATCTACTGTGATTTTTAAGCTTATATATATATATATATATATATAGTATATATATATATATAATATATATAATATATATATATATATATATATATATATACTATCATTCGAGCTACAAATGTCCTTTAATATCTAATTCGCTCTACCATCGGAATTGAATATTTTCATATAAGTAACGAAGGGGAATTTTTAGTTGATAATAATTTCGCCTCCCCTCATGGGATCGAATCACCGTCCAGTCGGACGGGAACGAAATCAGGACGGCCTAGTGACGTTATCGAGTCCTGATTTCGTTCCCGTCCGACTGGACGGTGGTTCGATCCCATGAGGGGACGAAATTATTATTAACTAAAAATTCCCCTTCGGTACATATATGAAAATATATTAATTCCGAGGTAGAGCGAATTAGATATTAAAGGACATTTGTAGCTCGAATGATCTATATGAATTACGGTGATGTGATAATTATTCATATATTATATATATATATATATATATAGATATTCCTATATATATATATATATATATATATATATATATATATATATATGACTGGTAAAAGTGTTCTGTAACAACAGAATTCCATCTAATAAAAGGAGCCCATAAAAACACCAAAATGTAGAGAGAAAAGTACTATATTTCAGAGACTGCTGTCTCTCTCTTCAGGTATATGAATGAGAAAAGTTTACAGAAAAGGTGGTATTTATACCAAGAGATTTGTCCACAAGTAAGCCAATTTAGGTCACCCCCGCTGATAATCTTCCTTTAATCTTCTTAAGCGTTGGTTGAATGAACACTGCGTCGACGATATCTGATATCCAATTCCCTTTTGAGATGTTCATTACCTGCTTCTCTTTTATTAAGGCCGATTCCATCATTTGACTCTTGTACCGGCAGTTGCTGCTATAAATTACACGTGACATATTCCAGTTTATTCTATGGTTATGTTCATTTATATGGTTGAAAATAGCCGAGTTCTGTTGTCCATACCTAACTGACCGTTTGTGTTTGTATTAATCTCTGGGGAAGTGA
Organism: Macrobrachium nipponense; assembly: GCF_015104395.2. Lineage (NCBI taxonomy): Eukaryota > Metazoa > Arthropoda > Malacostraca > Decapoda > Palaemonidae > Macrobrachium > Macrobrachium nipponense. The sequence goes on from NC_061101.1 coordinate 49,416,719, forward strand.
TTTACCTGTAAATCCGATGTAAGATTGGTCACAGTCCTGGCATGGGATCTCATATACCCCAGAGTCTTTGGAAGATGTCTTTTGTTGGACGTTAATCATTGGATTTGGCTAAGGTATTTGGGTAGGTAAATGCAAAAGGGTTGGGATTCCCAAGGGTGTGAGTTACTCTCTTAATTGTCTCCAGGTGGGGAATTTTTATTTTATTGTTGGGTGTGTCTCTGGTCTTGTCTTTAGGGGGTCGGTAGAAAATTACGTTTGCTTTTTGAATTGCTTTCTCAAATTATATGGTCAGGATACTTTAAAGATGAAAGTTGCTTGCGAATTAGTTCAAATTCTTTTCCCCACCTGGAGACGATTAAGAGAGTAACTCACACCCATTGGGAAATACCAAGCCCTTTTGCAAATTTTACCTACTCAAATACCTTAGCCAAATCCATGATTAACGTCCAACAAAAGACATCTCCCAAAGACTCTGGGGTATATGAGATCCCATGCCAGGACTGTGACCAATCTTACATCGGATTTACAGGTAAATCACTTCCCCAGAGATTAATACAACACAAACGGTCAGTTAGGTATGGACAACAGAACTCGGCTATTTTCAACCATATAAATGAACATAACCATAGAATAAACTGGAATATGTCACGTGTAATTTATAGCAGCAACTGCCGGTACAAGAGTCAAATGATGGAATCGCCTTAATAAAAGGAAAAGAGAAGCAGGTAATAACATCTCAAAAGGGAATTGGATATCAGATATCGTCGACGCAGTGTTCATTCAACCAACGCTTAAGAAGATTAAAGGAAGATTATCAGCGGGGTGACCTAAATTGGCTTACTTGTGGACGAATCTCTTGGTATAAATACCACCTTTTCTGTAAACTTTTCTCATTCATATACCTGAAGAGAGAGACAGCAGTCTCTGAAATATAGTATTTTCTCTCTACATTTTGGTGTTTTTATGGGCTCTTTTACCTTTTAGTATATATATATATATATATATATATATATATATATATATATATATATATATATATATAAGCGAATACCACGGGAAATGATAGTCAGGAATCCAAGCGCTTTCGTCTTTATTCAGACATCGTCAAGGAGCTCCTTGACGATGTCTGAATAAAGACGAAAGCGCTTGGATTCCTGACTATCATTTCCCGTGGTATTCGCTTATTTATGAAGTCACGTGCATCTACTGTGATTTTTTAAGCATATATATATCTATGTATGTATGTATGTATGTATATATATATATATATATATATATATATATATATATATATATATCGTTATGTCACTGATAACGCGTGACCTTATTATACTCGCAAATATTTAGCTCGTCTGCTCCTACCAGGATTCGAAACCTTAGCCTGTTAATTTAGGTACAGTGATAAAGAGTTGGTATTCAGACATCTGTCAAGATTTTTGAATAGTATTTATATAGACAT
>NC_061101.1:49420677-49438665 GCF_015104395.2 Macrobrachium nipponense
GTCGCAGGAAAGAAAGTCACATTAATTTATGGTAGCCGGTAATAAAGTCATAGAAGAGATATTCACTATTTCTTGGCGGACATTATCTTTATGAAATTTACAGTCTTTTGTTTATATTTATACGGAAATCCCCAACCAGCTTGTACTAAACACACCACAAAGGTGGATATATACCGGGGTTAAAAAAAATCCCCAACAGGCCTGTACTAAACATGCTGCAAAGGCAGATACATAACGAGTTAAAACCCGTAGGGGTCACTGTCTAAGAAAGATTATTGTGACTTTTTTTCCTGTGACTTTGTTTCTGTGACTTTTTTCTTTTCCCGGATTCAGTACAGTACCGGTTACAAGGGAATCTATCCCCAGGTTGAACAAGTTATTGTTGACGGCAACGGGTTCGTCGGTGTGGAATTCATGAACACTTCAATCAGGAAACTTGCACTATTCAGTTAACACTGGACATCGATTCCTGAAAGGCAGGGAGATGTCTGATGAGTGTAGATTCGCCTCAATATGCTACCTATCGTAGAAACATACATGAAGAACAAGATTTGAAGAGGTAATTAATTCACCTCAATTACTGTCAAAGGGGAATAATTGCTACATTAATTCACTTAATTCCAGAAAGTACTTTACAATGATTTTAACAGTGCACCTGTAGTTGAGCAAGGGAAGGAGTAATGGAAGGTGACAGGTCGAGAGAAAACGATAATAAAGATTAAGGATGCAATTTGGGTAGTATGCCTTTAGTAAAAGCATGAGTGGGCTCTTCCTTCCTTCAGCAGATTTGGGCAGGCTAAATCAGTGGGGTCTTGGTGAGATGGTCACACAACCCTGTTGAAGCTTTGGTTAAGGACCTGGGTAGGAGGTCTAATTTGGACCGTCTCTCTCGCTCTCTCTCTTGCTGACTTGTTTTGGACAATCCTCAACATCTCTTCCTTGCCAACCAGATGCCCTCCGGCGATTTTCTCCGTCGTACGATCTGGAATACAGATGGGAACCCGCCCACAGAAAGAGAATACAGGAATCTGGAGGAAAGAGAATATGAACGGAGGCACAGTAAAAGGAATGAAAGATGTTGCAAGGGCCTAAGGAAGTCACGCTGCAAACAACATTAGTAAGTATTGCCTACAGAGCACTGCGCGAGGTGCACTGACGGCTCTACCCTCCTACGGGGTGCAGAGAGTGGGCCAAACTCCATTGGTTACTTGGTCACCACCTGACGTACTACATCTACTAATTTCTCCTCTTCATGAAATCCAGCTGTCTGAAAGCAAATCTGGAAGGAGGGAATGTTGCCAATGATCATTTGCCAGTCGTGCACATCAATACCAATCTTTATTGCATCTGTATGTTCCCAGTTTATGATGAGAGAGCAACATTGACACCCAGTTAACCCAGTCAACTAACTGATCCACTGAAAGTGGTCGAAAGCACTTGCTTTGCCATGTTAAAGATGAACAAGGAGTCTGTCATTACTCATTTGTATGCTAAACAGGGTCGGACAACGGCATTGCAAGAAGTGGAATTAAGGAAATGCTATTCAGACTTGACCTCATATTGGTCTTTGTGCCTCAAAGGGAGACCAAGTTTTCGGAAAAAGTAGATTTTTTTTTTTTTTTTTATATATATAAAGTGAAGAAATGTCACGTTTCTTGACTATCTATGGTTGATACCAGAACGTTGAAATTTACATACATACATACATACATATATATAAATATATATACCTATGTATAATATGTATGTATTTGTATTCACACACTTATATATTATATATATATATATATATATATATATATATATATATATATATATATATATATATATATATATATATATATAGCTATAGTAAATGCAACTTAAACACGGGCAGAGTCTATGCGCTCAAATATGCACACTCGCTTTTTTTTTTTTTCTTTCGGGGCCATGTGACCTATCCCTCCTCAATACCCATGGAATAAATCCAATTGGCGAACAAGAGAGGTCCCGGAAAGCGCCAATTCTGGCTCCCGCTCCCCCTCCCCCCCCCTTACCCCAAACTCTTGACCTCGATACCCGTCTGCGCCATTTTCCAAGTCGGCCAGATGCCGCCCCCGGTGTCTTCTTATCCTTGAGTGGGGCTCATTTGTTTTCATTCAGAGGTCCCCGTGACACGTTTGGTCTAGCAATGATGCGCCTTCCACTTGCCGTCACGGCTTCCTTCCCTCCCACCCTCCCCCCCCCCCCCCCCCCCCCCCCCCCCCCCCCCCCCCCCCCCCCCCCCTCCCCACCACCCCAGACTTTTTAATGGCTTTCTAGGAGTGTGTGTGTGTGTGTGTGTGTGTGTGTGTGTGTGTTTGGTCTAAGGTGGTGTCTTTTGTGAGTGTGTGTGTAAGTGGTTTAGCGTCACTGCCACTGGACCTTAGAACAGCTCCCTTCTGAGGATGTCTGCAATCGTAATTTCAATAGTCCAAGTAAAGACGCGACACATTAACTGCCTTAATCTAGTTCTCCTTGCATTTGAATAATTTACCTACATTTTTATCTATTCATTAATTTATTAACTTATCTTTTGTATTTTAATAAGTGGTATCTCTTCTTTCTGCATTTCCCTGTACCTCCTCTCGCTTCTTCCTAATGAACACCTTGGTATTTTTTTTGGAAGCTTGAATTTCAAGTCAGGGCACCCCTCTGGTGGGCGTGTTCCAGAAATTGGGTTCTTCATCTTCTGATTAATAATGATAAATAAAACTGCGTTTTTATTCCAATTTTTTTTACGTGCCTATAGACATGACATTCATCTTGAGTCGAATTAGAGGCAAACTTATTTATGTGTGACACTATACTTTCATGATAGAGTCGGACGTAGTATGTATATGTATGTTTGTATGTATATATATATATATATATATATATATATATATATATATATATATATATATATATGCATATATATTTAATGATGTAGTTATTAACCTTTTCATTGCCTAATGCGCTAGAATTGTCAAGATTGTCAGAATACTAATATGAAGTGCAATGCAGCCGACACTCAATATATTTTGTAATCGTATGCATACAGTACGCATACTTACAGGCGACATGTTGCCCTTATGAAATACGCTATCAATAATGTATGATGTTGTAGATTGCTGTTATTAATGATCACGTGTCATATGGAAATGAGCCAGGACACTAATGGAATACTGTTAGTATGCAAGTGATGCAACGCGTGTTAAACATCATAGAAATCATGCAGTGTTTCAAATGCTTTCGTAAGCATATTTATCTGACACTGATTTAACCGTTAAGTTGTATCATTGGTGCTTTTTTATTGCTTTTGGAGGTGTTGTGCTAATTGTTGATTACGTTCCATCCTTAGTACTATCTGTTTTGCTATCGGAGACATTGTGCTAGTTACGCATTCAATTATAGTAGTTTTTAGTGTGTGACTTTTGTGTTACTTTTGTAGATATTGTACAATGTTGAAGCTGATTGAGATGTAGGAAATCTTCGCATGTTTGTATTCAGCTGTATTTACAGTTTCCCTTCCGTCTTATTCACTAGCAGTATTGCTATCACCCAAAAAGTATGGAAAAGTTTTCAACATCGTAATAATTTAGTCCTTGTCAATTTTGACTATATATATATATATATATATATATATATATGATATATATATATATATATATATATATATATATATATATATGTTAACCGAAGGGGAATTTTTTAATTCAACTAATTTCCTCCTCTCGTGGATTCGAACCAGTGCACAGAGGAGAAATCAGGACTTCAGTGACGCCTAAACCGACCAGGCGTCACTGAAGCCCTGATTTCTCCTCTGTACGCTGGTTCGAATCCACGAGAGGACGAAATTAGTTTTAACTAAAAAAAATTCCCCTTCGGTTAACATATATGAAAATACATAATTCCGAGGTAGAGCGAATTGGATATTAAAGGACATTTGTAGCTTAATGCATGTATTGAATCAGTGATGTGATTATTTTTTTTTTTTATTGTTACTGTGTTATACTGAAGGAAATGTCCGGTTTTTAGCACAACAAGGCATGTTCTTCCCTGACTGTCATTTATTTTCCAGGCACATCTTCATGGCACTGAAACCTTCAGTACAGAATTCCTTCATTGGTGAGTACTACACGACTAACCTTCAGTACAGTGATTAGTCATTATTAGTAATATTTATTTTGGTTATTACAAATGGATAGGGTACTCATAACGACTATTTGCATAAACTACTATAATGCTTTATACCATTCACTATTTGTACATGTGTAAGTGTATGTACTGGATTTTTGTCGTGGAAGTGTTTTTTTTTTTTTTTTTTCAAATTGTTTGTTTATTTTACCGATTCTTCACTAAAACTTCGTTTACACTATGATTCTCCTTATGCATTTTTAAAAGAAAAGCTTTTCTTTTCAAGTGTGCGAACATTTTTTAAATTGGGTTCTCGTAAAATAAATACCTTTCTCCTTTGAAATGCCTTCACTTGCATGAAAAAAATATATTTCTATTTATTTTAAATTTAATTTTGATGCTGTGATCACGATGAATCCTTATTGTCGTCTATGTAGTTGATTAACGCAACGTAAAGAAGAACTTCGACTTGACAATCTACTATGTCGTTTATATCAATCAATTTCCTACGTTTGGCGTCGTCTCAAATTCGGCGATTGGACCAAACGCCCCAACGATACACCGAAATCCCAATGAATAAGAAATCAGGCCTCTTTGTCCTCCGCAGCTCCTCACAGTTTACCAGCTCTCAAGTTCCGTTAACTCTGACGATGGTCACCAGGAACTGATTTCCAATTCGTCAATGGAAGAAGTTCGCTTCGCTTTCAGCGCGAGATCTCTTCTGCTTCCTTGGAGAAGTAGTTTGGAATCGTTATCGGAAAGGAAGTACTACATCGCGAGGGCGAATTAACCAATCACCTGATGACTCGGCAGACTTTACCTGGCCATAGTATTAAATCTCTACAAGCTGTTCTCGATGAAAGACTTGAGGAGGATTTTAGTTTTCTGTAAAGAAAACTATTGAGATGGATTTGTCTGTCCGTCTGCCACTTTTTATGTCCGCCCTCAGATCTTACATGCTCTGAGGCTAGAGGGCTGCAAATTGGTATGTTGATCGTCCACCCTCCAGTCATCAAACATACCAAATTGAAGCCCTCTAGCCTCAGTAGCGTTTATTTTATTTAAGGTTAATTTTAGCCATGATTTTGCGTCTGACACCGCTATAGGTTCCAACAACACAGGCCACAACTGGGCCGTGGCTGAGATTCTCATATAGCTTATTTGCTCTCTTTTTTCTCTCTCTCTCTCTATGAATAATAATAACAAAGAAGGTAGCATGCCAGGATATCCGGCTGATCAAAACACCTGGCTAAAAACCATCCCCTTTAAAATCTACATATATGTTCTGACTTTGGTTCAGTTTAGTCCAGTAGTTTCGCCGTCTATAGCGAACATACATACATAGTCCGACCGTCGGCTTTATATTTAAGATATAGATAACGCCCTGATCTGTGAAGAATATCTCCAATAAAACTAATGTGTCCAGTCTTGTATTCAATAGAAGATCGCACAATCTTGTACACAAAGAACTAAAGCAATTTTTCATTTTTCCAAAATGCTCTTATTACCCTGAAGGTATTGAGAACAAGATATGTTCACAATACCTTCGCCAAGATTACGACGAATATATCAATATGATAATTTTAAAGTCGTCCAACCAAATAGCGTATGTTTTACAGATCATCTACGAATATATTTCTCCGGTGAAAAAAGTTTCTCTCTTATTTAGCATTTTTGAAGAAAGGTTTTTGGTATTAAAGCAATTCATAATGAAATCTCGAACTTAGTAATGGCATTAGTTAAGCAATTTATAATGAAATCACGAACTTAGTAGCTCATTCTGAGTAGCAATTCAATACTAATCAGACATGGACGCTGTTGGAATGTTTTATCTTACTAAAATAAACAACACAAATCATAAATACGAAGACGATGTGGTTAAGTCATCAAAAAAAAACAAGCATTTAACGGTGGCGTTTTTAGACATTGATATATATTATTATTTGTTTTCTGTGGACGAAGAATCAAACAGTGTAAATTTATCGCGAGACCCCCTTTAAAGAGTAAATTTTGTTTTCTTTAGTGCATTTATTTGCTTAAGAAAACGGAGAATGCTAGAATGTATCCTAGGGAGGACTTGCTTAAAGTCTTACATTTACCAAAGATTACAGATTTCTTGCATGTTAAGTAGGTATATCTTAGTTTAAACCAGACCACTGAGCTGATTAACAGTTCTCCTAGGGCTGGCCCGAAGGATTAGATTTTTATTTACGTCGCTAGGAACCAATTGGTTACTTAGCAATGCTCCGAACCACATTATATCGAGAAATGAATTTCTAAACCAGAAATCAAATTCTCTGGTTCCGCATATGGAATCGCACAGGTGAAACAGAGCAGTTAAAAGTATTCAAAAGTTCAATGGAAAATGTTTTTTTTTTCAAAATATTTAAATGCCTACTGTACTAGTACCAATAAATGTACTATTGAATGCGAATTGGAGTTTTAGTAGTTGTGATCAAATGGAAAGATGTGTTTCATATATGATGTTTGCTTGGTGAGAACAACATTCTCTCTCTCTCAGTTGACAAGGGGCAGCTGTCGAGAAAGTTCGCATTTTGTGATATACTCGCACAAGGCCCATTTTTGCTTTCCTTTCTCTTGGTAGGCAAAACTGATTTCTAAAAAAATTGAAGATGATTTCTAAAATAAAAAAAAAAATCAAGAATGATACCAAATTTTGGCAGTTCTCTTCCGGGCTATTTCCTGACGAACTTCCCAGTTCCAGAGGTCCTTTATTCCTCACACCGTAGGACTGTGTTTGTTTGTTTTGTGTCGTGGAACAGTCTTGCTAGGGACGTCGCGCAATTGGAACTTCGGAAGTTCAAGCGAAAATGCAATGCGTTACTGCTCTAATACAATTCTCCTTGCATTTTAATCTGTTAAATTACTTTTTTTTCAAATAACTGATCTTCCTCTTATGTATTTCCCTCTGCCTTTAGTACTTCTTTCGAAGAATGAACAACACACTCTTGGAACGGCTTGGAATTTCAAAGTTCAGTTGACCCCTTTGGTGGGCTCTTGTTCCATATGAATAGGGTTCTTCATCTTCTGAATAATGGCAATGATAATAAAGTGCATTCCAACTTTTTGTTGCCCACGTCCTTCCACTTAAAATCCTGTCATTTCCGTTTCAGCGCTGAATGGACCCCATAGGTCCCAGTGCTTGGCCTTTGGCCTAAATTCTGTATCCAGTCAATCAAAAACGAGATTTTATTTTGATGAAGGCTAATGACAATTTTGCTTCTGAAGATAAAATGGGTTGGTTCTTACTACTAAGTTAAGTAAAACTCTATTTGAAACTTTATCACTACAAATTCAGTTTATCATGCTTCAGGTAAGTAGACACCGAGCTTTCAGTCGATGAAAATAAGTCCATGACTTTAGGAATCGCTGTTCATCAAGGTAACTTTGAAGGAGTAAGTTTATTAAGAGCACTTCCTTCCAAAACTTTCACGTTACAAACATCCAAAATCTGTTATTGTGTGGAACCAAAGTCCACACGTAGTTTGAGTTGGGTACAAAAGAACGCAAAATTGAGTTCCATTGGGTAGGCTCAATCATAACTGTTATTGCATTCTTTACTTTCATTTATACTCTATTAACCTTAATCAGAATACTTTCAGAGCTTTTGCGTCAGTATCAATCTTAAGCAGAATACTTTCAGAGCACTGTTAGGATTAACTTTAAGCAGAATACTTTCAGAGCACTGTTGTAGGATTAACTTTAACCAGAATACTTTCAGAGCACTGTCAAACATTAGTGGAAACTATACCTAACCTTCGAATTGTGAAGGATTGTAGTTATGCCGCACTGAACTTCAGGATAAATCAAATCTTGTCAGAATAAGCTCATAATTTAATAAATCCAGTAAAAAATACCAAATATTTCCATACGTGAGCAAGTGATAAAACCAAGTTGATAAAATTCAACTCCAAAAAAATGCATAAAGTCTTGAATATTACTTAAACAAGTGTCTAGTATTCATCGCCTTCAATTTCCCCATCACCATCTGCAGAGTCTACCGACCTCCTCGTAGTCCTTCTCCAGAGCTGCCAAGTCTTCACGGGCCTCAGAGAATTCTCCCTCCTCCATCCCCTCACCCACATACCTGGAAAAAGGTTCAGTACATTGAAAAGGTGTAAAACAAATGTGTATACAAGGATTAACTGATTATTATTATTTTTATTGTTTATTAATTATTGCAAATATGAAACCTATTCTTATGGAACAAGCCCACAGGGGCCATGACAAGGATTATATATATTATTATTTTATTTATTGATTTATTTTTATTATTATATTATTATTATGATTATTATTATTAATTATTATTATTATTATTATTCAGAGGACGAACACTATTCATATGGAACAAGTCCACTGGGGCCATTGACATAATTATCATTATTATTGTTGTTATTATTATAATTCAGAAGATGAACCCTATTCACATGGAACAAGCCCACCACAGGGGCCATTGAAAGAAGAGATCTCACTTATTAAGCAAAATAAAAATTAATAAATTTATAAGCAGATAAAAATGTATTAAAATGTAAAGAGAATAGCATAACTCATACAAATTGACATACAGTTAATTGTAATCAGTTTCAAGGTACCAAGACATAAGCGGTTGTTACTAAATATATGTAAATAACGACAACCATCAAATTGTCAGTTTTTTGTGAACTTAGTGTGGCTCGAAACTGTTGTTTTTCAGATTGAAGGATGTCTTTAGAACGGGGGTTTGTATTTTGTAACTGCTTGCATGTAGAGAGTAATTCATCCATACAAGAAACATTATCTTGTGTTGAAGGGAACAGAGTTCCGTATCGCAATTGTGAGATGTACGAGTTGTACTTACCAGTGCACAAAAGCTCTCTTGGCATACATGAGGTCGAACTTGTGGTCCAGACGTGCCCAGGCTTCGGCAATAGCAGTTGTGTTGGACAGCATACAAACTGCGCGCGACACCTTAGCCAAATCTCCACCAGGAACAATGGTAGGTGGCTGATAATTGATTCCAACCTGTGATGTAAAAATTGCAGTTAAACATTTACCGGGTATTTCAGGCTGAGTGTAGGGTTAACCTTGCTATTAGACGCTGGTTGTTTTTAACGGCTTTTACTATTTTATAAAACAAGCTTAGCACATATGCATACATAATTGATGCTACCTTGAATCCTGATGGGCACTAGTCCACAAAACATATGCCTACAAAATTGATTATGCTTTGAAACTTGTTGGGCACCTGTGCACAAAACGGATCTTCCCAAGATAATGACCACCAACGGTTTTCGGGGGTCGTTGTCCGGGGCCTAATATTTCTTGGGGGTGATTATCTTTATGATATTTATAGTCTTTTGCTTCCGTTTTTACGGTAATCGTCAAACTGGCTTTTACGAAACACGCCGCAAAGATGGATACATAGACCGGCTTAAAACCCTTTTGGGTCCACTTCTAGGAAAGATCCCACAGAACTATGCCTACAAAAAATTGATATTACCTTGAAGCCTGTTGGGCACCAGTCTACGAACTGAATTGTGCGCTTAGTTTTGATCGTAGCAATGGCAGCATTCACGTCCTTGGGCACAACATCACCGCGGTACAGGAGCAGCAAGCCATGTACTGCCATGTCGAGGATCGCACTTCACCATCTGAGGAAGGAGAGTTCAAGCTGTGAGGAGCTCGAAGTTCATAGATCGGCATTTTCCAGTGACGTCAAAGTGAAATCATGAGACAGGCAACTGGAAGAAGCCCTTTTAAAGCTGGGCGTGGTGGGAATGAGAAAGGGAAAGAAGAACCAATATGTCTTACTACTTTCTTTCTACTTCGAAAGAATCATTCTTCTTCGTGCAACATCATAGACTTTAGTAATCCTTTTCAACGTGAAGTGAATGTCACATAGTTCTCAAGACACGTCACCGTTTTCTCAACTACCAAAGAAGCGACAAAACCTTCTCGTTAGAAGCACAGAGGATGTAAATACAATGCGCAGTATTGCTGATCTGAGTAACTGACTGCTGTGCCTGCAGCTCTCAAGTTCTTAACTGGAATGTGAGCCTATTGAACAAAATGAAACTGATACAAAATATTTCAGAATCTTCGAAGAGATCTTAAGTAGATTTCAATACCGAATTTGAAATTCATAGTCGAAGCTTTAGAGCTTAGGATATTTCAAAGCTAGTTGTGGTTTGACTCAAGTCTACCAGCTCCTATGCACCTTAAGAAAACAAAACCATAAGGACAGCAATGTTAATGTTCCCTGAATAAGAAAGCCTACTTGGTCACCATATCAGCGGCTGATGCAGTGATCTGAGTATCTTTCCTAACCAGGCAGTGATAAATGACTGGCCATTTCTGTTATAGGTAGTCAGTGTCTTGAAAAATGGAATATATTTAAAAAATTTCCTCGACCTTTGCATTAATGAGTTACTGTACTTGACGCAATTTTCAAACCTTGCAATTTAATAATTTTTTAACTGAACACGTACCTGGTTAGCTGGCTCAAAACAAGCATTAGTGATCTCCGACACAGAAAGTTGTTCGTGGTAAGCCTTCTCAGCCGATATGACGGGGGCGTATGTCACCAGAGGGAAGTGAATGCGTGGGTATGGTACCAAGTTGGTTTGGAACTCAGTCAGGTCGACATTCAAGGCACCATCGAACCTAGAATTTCAAAAGGTTGAAGTTAAGCAGCAGTGACATTCTCCTAGAATATTATCATTATAAAGATTATTATTCAGAGGAGCCTTACTCATAAGGAACAACCCCACCACAGAGGCCACTGACTTGAAATTCAAGTCTACAAAGAATGTGATGTTCATTAGGAAGAAGTAAGAGAAGATAAAGGGAAACACAAAAAGAAGAGATCTCCCTTATTAACAAGAAAAAAATAATAAATTAATGGAATGATTCTCCAGAATATGAATATCAGAATCATGTCACCTGTAAAAGAAAATGTTGCTGATGATTAAAGAACTCGCCTGAGAGAAGCGGTGATAGAAGATACAATCTGACCAATCAGTCTGTTGAGATTAGTGTAGGAGGGCCTTTCAATATCCAGGTTTCTTCGGCAGATATCGTAGATGGCTTCGTTGTCAACCATGAATGCACAGTCAGAATGTTCTAGTGTTGTGTGGGTCGTCAAAATGGAGTTGTAAGGTTCTACGACAGCGGTAGCAACCTGAAAGAAACATTTGAGTTGTTTTAGCAATTCCACATTGAAATAATTTTGTCGTGACATCTAATGTCTAACAAGTTCTAGGAGAGCAATGTCCGCGTAATACTTTCTCTTGTAACTTTCTAGACAATAATATTTGAATGCTAGTGTTACGGTTCACTAGGCTAGAATGAAACGAAATTGTAACGAGCTGACCCGTTGTGTTGAATTGCAGTAATAGTTACCACTACTTTAACATAATAAAGGAATACTATGCAAAGAACACGACAATTTACTTGTACGTAGTATGAATGCTCACGGGAAGCAAAATATATATATATATATATATATATATATATTATATATATATATATATATATATATATATATATATATATCACTGGCCAAATGATTGACCATATAGTAAAATACATCCCCAGAGTAAACATTTCAATATTTTCTCAAGAATCCTAAAGTTTACAAAGAACAGTAAGCAACCAGTGAAATACACGATGTATGAATACGTTAACTATTCAATAACGTGTTCCATGTTACCACTCCAGTACTCACATTTACATTAGCAAAAAATGCATAACGCTACACCATCTGAGGGTCATAACGAATCGTTTCTCGCTTACCTGGGGCGCTGGGTAAATGGAGAATTCGAGCTTGCTCTTCTTGCCATAGTCCACAGAGAGACGCTCCATCAACAGAGACGTGAATCCTGAGCCCGTTCCTCCTCCAAAGGAATGGAAGATTAAAAAGCCCTGGAAGAAAGTTTATTATTATTATTATCATTCTGAAGATGAACCATATTCATTTGGAACAAGCCCACTAATGGGGGCCATCGACTTGAAATTCAAGAAGCTTCCAAAGAATATTGTGGTGTTCCAAACCAAAAATTCTTTCAGTTTTCTTCTGAAGATTGAAAAAGAAACCCACAAAATCACTTTGTATCTTGTTTACTTCTAAGCATTTACATTTAGTTATACTACACACTAAAACTAAATGTAAATACTTAGAAGTAAACAAGTTACAAAGTGATTTTGTGGGTTTCTTTTTCATTATGGTGTTCATTAGGAAGAAGTAAGAGGAGGCAAAGAGAAATACAGAAAGAAGAGATCTTTTTTATTAAGAAAGGAAAAATAAATGAAAAAATTAATAAACCGATAAAGATGTATTGCACTGCTTTGTATTCCATACTAACTGACTTGCCTATTCAAATTTACGGCCCACAACACAATGCGGTATCCTGATCACGTATCCAAATCGAAGTTCAACCTTTAGACACGATGTTTGCGTCAAAAAAGGCATTACATACATCATACATACAGAATCAATCAAGTTTACAAATCCTAGTTTAGTAGCAAATCCTTCAAATGTCTAGATCATATTGTTGTTCTTTAGTTCCTGTGCTAAATACTCTATCCCTGGTTCAGATTGGTGTCCCTCGAAGGGGAGAAATGTCAATCAAAAGGATAAGCTGACACTAATGCCACGGCTCCATACCTCAACCTTTGAACTTCCAAAGGGACACGTCTTTCATGTGCAACAAAGCCTTTGCAAAACTATAAGCGATTGAAACTTACTATGTGTTTCTTACACGTTGCAGAATGTCACAAGGCAGGAAGCCAACGCAGCTTACCAGCAGTTACGGTAAAAAGAAAAAGAAGTTCATATACAAAAGACCCTATTGTATAGTTCTTGTAGTAACTACAGCCCTTTCTTAAGACTAATCAAAATAAAATCTTGAAACGTGAAAGCCAAATCCATGTAGTTCACACCATTGACCTAGCTTGCCAAAGTCCTTTACCGCACAAAAGATGTTCAGCAATCTTCAGAAATGATTGTCAGTTGCCATTTACACAATCATGAATACACAATGTTGACATTTGGCAGAGAATTCAGGTGAGTTCATTATCCTTGTTGCGTAAAATGTACTGCAACGACAAACATCCTCTGCAATATTCTCTACCTGTTTTTGCGCGCAACACTAGGCAGCTGTTTCTGCTGCAGTGTGTCGTTTTCAAGTATTGGGTTTAATACTATAGCTGATTCACTTAAGGTAGATTCTTGTATGAGCCCTATGCTTATGAGATGCTGGTTTGGCGGCCGCTCATTGGCTGGTACCGGTAGGTAGGCAGCTCCCAGCCAATCAGCGGCCGCCAAACAAACGTCTCATAGGCTTAGGGCTCACCCAAGGATCTACGTTAAGCTATAGTAAGTTTGCTAGGAGTTTTATCTATCTAGGCTGCAACTATAATGTGGAGCAGTTTGCCTAGCGCAGTTGGGGAATCTTCTGATCTAATATTGAAGCGAGGAGCAAATTCATTCCTGCCTCATATTTGTCTATTTATTTGTTTATCTATTTATTTATTACATTTTCCTGTGACTTGTTTCTCGTTGCAGTCTGGTATCCCTCTGGCCCCCTCTTGAGTCTAAAGTCTTTTCACTCTGCCAGAAGCGTTTTCAGCTGAAGATTCAAAGAAAGAAAGTGGAAATGTTATATATTATTACACTCTTAAAAGAAAGACAGTGGAATCGTTATAAATGCTTTACATTCTTAAAAGTTTAAACTCAGCACAGCTGAGTCAGACTTTACCTGGAGTCCAGTGCACATGTCTGATATCTCCTAATCCCTGTCCAGAACAAGGTCCACTATTTCCTTCCCGATGGGTGTAGTGTCCTCTTGCGTAATTGTTGGCTGCATCCTCTTTGCCTGTGATGAGCTGCTCTGGGTGAAACAGCTGTCTGTAGGTCCCAGTTCTTACTTCATCTGAAAAAGAATGATTCTTCTTTTAGGAAAATACAGAAACGCAGCTACTGAAAGCCCATGTGTCTGTTTATTACGTTATTATATTGTTTGAACTCTTTATCATTGACTGCACTATCTATAAAAGGGTGATGTGCGTTATAAACAAGAGTAGATACCATCCTAAGATATGCCTATACATACGGGAATAACATATTTTGCTAATTAGGACCCCAAACGTTTCTAGCGTTGACGCCAAGCATTACTACCCTGAAACAACTAAACTTGTAATTTACGAATTTATTTATATTTGTATCCGTTTATTTATTGATGTATATTTGTTTTTTCCTGATAATTGATCTCCTCTTTCTGCATTTTCTGTAACTTCTTTCAAATTCACACAATAGTTTTCTTTGGAATCTTGAATTTCAAGTCAGTGGCCCATTTTGTTCAATATGAATTGGATTTATATTCTGAATAATAATAATAATAATAATAATAATAATAATAATAATAATAATAATAATAATCAGTTGCTGGATGAAGACCTCCAAGTACCTGACCGACTTCCCCTTCAATTGGGTTGAATACCTGGTTGCCGGACAAAGCTCCTCTGTTGCCAGAGGTTCCATTTACGTCGTTGTCGTTTATTCCTTCATGTCTTTCCATCATTGCTGAGTTTTGCTATTTAACCCATAGCTGGACCCTATCCCATCAGGGATAGGTACTCATTTACAGCTGAGTAAGACTGAGGAAATTATGGTAAAGATCCTTTCCCAAGGAATCAACGCCGAGAGAGCGTCACCCATCCAACGACTGACCAGCCCCAATGTTGCTTAACCTTGACTTAAGTCCATGACGACCTAACCCACTCCTCCACGGAAACATATGACAATACACAAAGCACACACCCAAGAGCAAATACGGACAGGACTATACATAACACGAAAGGAAGGAGGGAGAGGACTACTAAGTATAGAGGACTGCGTCAACATTGAGAACAGAGCACTGGGCAATATCTGAAAACCAGTGAAGACGAGTGGCTAAAGAGGTGCATGGGAAGAAGGACTATAAAAAGTAGACGAAGACCCAGAAATATACAGAGACAGGAGAATGACAGACAGACAGAGGACTGGCACAACAAACCAATGCACGGACAATACATGAGACAGACTAAAGAACTAGCCAGCGATGACACATGGCAATGGCTACAGAGAGGAGAGCTAAAGAAGGAAACTGAAGGAATGATAACAGCGGCACAAGATCAGGCCCTAAGAACCAGATATGTTCAAAGTAAGATAGACGGAAATAACATCTCTCCCATATGTAGGAAGTGCAAATACGAAAAATGAAACCATAAACCACATAGCAAGCGAATGCCCGGCACTTGCACAGAACCAGTACAAAAAGAGGCATGATTCAGTGGCAAAAGCCCTCCACTGGAGCCTGTGCAAGGAAACATCAGCTACCTTGCAGTAATAAGTGGTACGAGCACCAACCTGAGGGAGTGATAGAAAACGACCAGGCAAGATCCTCTGGGACTATGGTATCAGAACGGATAGGGTGATACGTGCAAACAGACCAGACGTGACGTTGATTGACAAAGTCAAGAAGAAAGTATCACTCATTGATGTCGCAATACCATGGGACACCAGAGTTGAAGAGAAAGAGAGGAAAAAATGGATGAGTATCAAGATCTGAAAATAGAAAATAAGAAGGATATGGGATATGCCAGTGGAAATCGTTACCCATAATCATAGGAGCACTAGGCACGATCCAAGATCCCTGAAAAGGAATCTAGAAAAACTAGAGGCTGAAGTAGCTCCAGGACTCATGCAGAAGAGTGTGATCCTAGAAACGGCACACATAGTAAGAAAAGTGATGGACTCCTAAGGAGGCAGGATGCAACCCGGAACCCCACACTATAAATATCACCCAGTCGGATTGGAGGACTGTGATAGAGCAAAAAAAAAAAAATAATAATAATAATGCACGGACAATACATGAGACAGACTAAAGAACTAGCCAGCGATGACACTTGGCAATGGCTACTGAGGGGAGAGCTAAAGAAGGAAACTGAAGGAATGATAACAGCGACACAAGATCAGGCCCTAAGAACCAGATATGTCCAAAGAACGATAGTTGGACTAACATCTCTCCCATATGTAGGAAGTGCAATACGAAAAATGAAATCATAAACCACATAGCAAGCGAATATCCGTCACTTGCACAGAACTAGTACAAAAAGAGGCATGATTCAGTGGCAAAAGCCCTCCACTGAGCCTGTGCAAGAAACACCAGCTACCTTGCAGTAATAAGTGTACGTGCACCAACCTGAAGGAGTGATAGAAAACGATCAGGCAAAGATCCTCTGGGACTATGGTATCAGAACAGATAGGGTGATACGTGCAAATAGACCAGACATGACGTTGATTGACAAAGTCAAGAAGAAAGTATCACTCATTGATGTCGCAATACCATGGGACACCAGAGTTGAAGAAAAAGAAAGGGAAAAAAGGGAAAAAATGGATAAGTATCAAGACCTGAAAATAGAAATAAGAAGGATATGGATATGCCAGTGGTAATTGTACTATAATCATAGGAACACTAGGCACGATCCCAAGATCCCTGAAAAGGAATCTGGAAAAACTAGAGGCTGAAGTAGCTCCTGGACTCATGCAGAAGAGTGTGATCCCAGAAACGGCACACATAGTAAGAAAGGTGGTGGACTTCTAAGGAGGCAGGATGCAACCCGAACCCTACTCAACATAGATACCACCCAGTCGAATTAGAGGACTGTGATAGAGCAAAATAAAAAATAAATAAAAAAAATAAAATTATAATAATAATAATTTGAAAGTACCGTAGCTCCTGTAGGATTGTTCCATATGAATAGGGATTTATATTCTGAATGACTAATAATAATAATAATAATAATAATAATAATAATAATAATAATAATAATAATAATAATAATAATAATAACTGCAATATACTGAGGCAGTCTAATCAGTTTACAATAATTGAGAGCACTGAATGATAATAATAATAACTAATAATAATAATAATAATAATAATAACTACTATAATGAAGGACTGTGTACTAGGTCTATATAGACTTGTACTATTACTAACCGACTACTGAAGGTTCAAGGTCAACGAAGACTGCTCTGGGGACGTGCTTTCCTGACGAAGTTTCGCTGAAGAAGGTGTTGAAGGAGTCGTCTCCTCCGCCGATAGTTTTGTCCGAGGGCATCTGGCCGTCGGGCTGGATGCCGTGCTCCAGGCAGTACAGCTCCCAACAGGCGTTGCCCATCTGGACTCCAGCCTGGCCTATGTGGACGCTGATGCATTCACGCTGAAGGAGAGAGAGAGAGAAGCATTTAGATTTTTTTTTTTTTTTTTTTACTTCTGATGCAAAGAGCATGCTTGTAAATTGGTTAACAAATTATTTCTTAATCACTTGTATTTCTAAATACAGACTGTTTTGTTAAAATACGTAAGTATAATGTATGTCTACGTATAAATTCACACTGATATATACACAATATATATTTGTATATTTATATATGTGTGTATGTGTATGTATGTATGTATGTGTATAAATCAACTGAAAACTACCGAGGCATTCACATAAACAAAACCAACGTAATAAAAGAAATGTGTCTAACATTACGTGAAATCTTTAATAACTATTCAGAAACTTTCCATAATATAGGATCTTAAGCAGCTTTACTCCCAGCTACGGTAATAAGCCGTATCTTGCTGCTCTCAGTAATAAGTTAACCATATGGTTTAAAGATTCACCCCCCCCCCCCCCCCCCCCCCCCCCCCCACCCCCCCCCCCCCCCCCCCCCACACACACACGTTTATTCCATATCCTAAATAACTTGGACTACATTTTTACAGGTTTTCTTTTTAGCTACGGTTTATGAATGTT
>NC_061101.1:49439165-49472372 GCF_015104395.2 Macrobrachium nipponense
AACATTCATAAACCGTAGCTAAAACCTGTAAAAATGTAAGTCCAAGTTGTTTAGGATATGGAATAAACGTGTGTCTGTGTGTGTGTATGTGTGTGAGTGTGTGTATGGCGGGGGGGGGGGGGCGGGGGGGGGGGGGGGGGGGGATCTTCAAATCATATGGTTAACTTATTACTGAGAGCAGCAAGATACGGCTTATTACCGTAGCTGGGAGTAAAGCTGCTTAAGATCCTATATTATGGAAAGTTTCTGAATAGTTATTAAAGATTTCACGTAATGTTAGACACATTTCTTTTATTACGTTGGTTTTGTTTATGTGTATGCCTCGGTAGTTTTTAGTTGATTTATACTTATACACATACATACGTACATACACACATATATATAATGTACACATCTATATTGTGTATATATATCAGTGTGAATTTATACGTATACATACATTATACGTACGTATTTTAACAAAACAGTCTGTATTTAGAAATACAAGGGGTTAAGAAATAATTTGTTAAGCAATTTACTTCTTTTACTCTCTCTCTCCTTCAGCGTGAATGCATCAGCGTCCACATAGGCCAGGCTGGAGTCCAGATGGGCAACGCCTGTTGGGAGCTGTACTGCCTGGAGCACGGCATCCAGCCCGACGGCCAGATGCCCTCGGACAAAACTATCGGCGGAGGAGACGACTCCTTCAACACCTTCTTCAGCGAAACTTCGTCAGGAAAGCACGTCCCCAGAGCGGTCTTCGTTGACCTTGAACCTTCAGTAGTCGGTTAGTAATAGTATAAGTCTATATAGACCTAGTACACAGTCCTTCAGTATATAGTAGTTATTATCATTATTATAATTATAATTATTATTATTATTATTATTATTATTATTATTATTATTATTATTATTATTACTATTATTCAGTGCTCTCAATTATTGTAAACTGATTAGACTGCCTCAGTATATTGCAGTTATTATTATTATTATTATTATTATTATTATTATTATTCAGAATATAAATCCCTATTCATATGGAACAATCCTACAGGAGCTACGGACTTCAAATATTATTATTATTTATTTTTTTTTTTTTTTTTTTTTTTTTTTTTTTTTTTTTTTTTTTTTTTTTGCTCTATCACAGTCCTCCAATTCGACTGGGTGGTATTTATGTTGTGTGGGGTTCCGGGTTGCATCCTGCCTCCTTAGGATTCCATCACTTTTCTTACTATGTGCGCCGTTTCTAGGATCACACTCTTCTGCATGAGTCCTGGAGCTACTTCAGCGCCTAGTTTTTCTAGATTCCTTTTCAGGGATCTTGGGATCGTGCCTAGTGCTCCTATGATTATGGGTACGATTTCCACTGGCATATCCCATATCCTTCTTTTTCTTATTATTATTATTATTATTATTATTATTATTATTATTATTATTATTATTATTATTATTATTATCATTCAGAATATAAATCCCTATTCATATGGAACAATCCTACAGGAGCTACGGACTTCAAATTATTATTATTATTTTTTTTATTTTTTTTATTTATTTATTTATTTTTTTTTTTTTTTTTTTTTTTGCTCTATCACAGTCCTCTAATTCTACTGGATGGTATTTATGTTGTGTGGGGTTCCGGGTTGCATCCTGCCTCCTTAGGAGTCCACCACTTTTCTTACTATGTGCGCCGTTTCTAGGATCACTCTCTTCTGCATGAGTCCAGGAGCTACTCCAGCCTCTAGTTATTCCAGATTCCTTTTCAGGGATCTTGGGATCGTGCCCAGTGTTCCTATGATTATGGGTACAATTTCCACTGGCATATCCCATATCCTTCTTATTTCTATTTTCAGGTCTTGATACTTATCCATTTTTTTCCCTCTCTTTCTCTTCAACTCTGGTGTCCCATGGTATTGCGACATCAATGAGTATACTTTATTCTTGATTTTGTCAATCAACGTCACGTCTGGTCTATTTGCACGTATCACCCTATCTGTTCTGATACCATTGTCCCAGAGGATCTTTGCCTGATCGTTTTCTATCACTCCTTCAGGTTGGTGCTCGTACCACTTATTACTGCAAGGTAGCTGGTGTTTCTTGCACAGGCTCCAATGGAGGGCTTTTGCCAATGAATCATGCCTCTTTTGGAACTGGTTCTGTGCAAGTGCCGGATATTCGCTTGCTATGTGGTTTATGGTTTCATTTTTCGTATTGCACTTCCTACATATGGGAGAGATGTTATTTCCGTCTATCGTTCTTTGAACATATCTGGTTCTTAGGGCCTGATCTTGTGCCGCTGTTATCATTCCTTCAGTTTCCTTCTTTAGCTCTCCCCTCTGTAGCCATTGCCATGTGTCATCGCTGGCTAGTTCTTTAGTCTGTCTCATGTATTGTCCGTGCATTGGTTTGTTGTGCCAGTCCTCTGTTCTGTCTGTCATTCTCCTGTCTCTGTATATTTCTGGGTCTTCGTCTACTTTTATTAGTCCTTCTTCCCATGCACTCTTTAGCCACTCATTATTATTATTATTATTATTATTATTATTATTATTATTATTATTATTATTATTATTATTATTATTATTATTCAGAATATAAATCCCTAAATCCCAATTCATATGGAACAAAATGGGCCACTGACTTGAAATTCAAGATTCCAAAGAAAACTATAGTGTGAATTTGAAAGAAGTTACAGAAAATACAGAAAGAGGAGATCAATTATCAGGAGAAAACAAATATACATCAATAAATAAACGGATACAAATATAAATAAATTCGTAAATTACAAGTTTAGTTCTTTCAGGGTAGTAATGCTTTGGCGTCAACGCTAGAACGTTTGGGGTCCTAATTAGCAAAATATGTTATTCCCGTATGCATAGGCATATCTTAGGATGGTATATACTCTTGTTTATAACGCACATCACCCTTTTATAGATAGTGCAGTCAATGATAAAGAGTTCAAACAATATAATAACGTAATAAACAGACACATTGGGCTTTCAGTAGCTGAGTTTCTGTATTTTCCTAAAAGAAGAATCATTCTTTTTCAGATGAAGTGAGAACTGGGACCTACAGACAGCTGTTTCACCCAGAGCAGCTCATCACAGGCAAAGAGGATGCAGCCAACAATTACGCAAGAGGACACTACACCATTGGGAAGGAAATAGTGGACCTGGTTCTGGACAGGATTAGGAAGATATCAGACATGTGCACTGGACTCCAGGTAAAGTCTGACTCAGCTGTGCTGAGTTTAAACTTTTAAGAATGTAAAGCATTTATAACACTTCCACTGTCTTTCTTTAAAGAGTGTAATAATATATAACATTTCCACTTTCTTTGAATCTTCAGCTGAAAACGCTTCTGGCAGAGTGAAAAGACTTTAGACTCAAGAGGGGGCCGGAGGGATACCAGCCTGCAACGAGAAACAAGTCACAGGAAAATGTAATAAATAAATAGATAAATAAATAAATAGACAAATATGAGGCAGGAATGAATTTGCTCCTCGCTTTAATATTAGATCAGAAGATTCCACAACTGCGCTAGGCAAACTGCTCCACATTATAGTTGCAGCCTAGATAGATAAAACTCCTAGCAAACTTACTATTTAAGGTAGATCCTTGGGTGTGCCCTATGCCTATGAGACGTTTGTTTGGCGGCCGCTGATTGGCTGAGAGCTGCCTACCTACCGGTACCAGCCAATGAGCGGCCGCCAAACAACCATCTCGTAAGCATAGGGATCATACAAGAATCTACCTTAAGTGAATCAGCTATAGTATTAAACCCAATACTTGAAAACGTTACACTGCAGCAGCAGCAGCAGCTGCCTAGTGTTGCGAGCTAAAACAGGTAGAGAATATTGCAGAGGATGTTTGTCGTTGCAGTACATTTTACGCAACAAGGGTAATGAACTCACCTGAATTCTCTGCCAAATGTCAACTTTGTGTATTCATGGTTGTGTAAATGGCAACTGACAATCATTTCTGAAGATTGCTGAACATCTTTTGTGCGGTAAAGGACTTTGGCAAGCTAGGTCAATGGTGTGAACTACATGGATTTGGCTTTCACGTTTCAAGATTTTATTTTGATTAGTCTTAAGAAAGGGCTGTAGTTACTACAAAAACCTATACAATAGAGTCTGCCCATATGAACTTCTTTTTTTTTTGACCGTAACTGCTGGTTAAGCTGCACCCATGGATTACTGCCTTGTGACATTCTGCAACGTATAAGAAACACATAGTAAGTTTCAATCGCTTATAGTTTTGCAAAGGCTTTGTTGCACATGAAAAGACGTGTCCCTTTGGAAGTTCAAAGGTTTGGGTATGGAGCCGTGGCATTGGTGTCAGCTTATCCTTTTGATTGACATTTCTCCCCTTCGAGGGACACCAATCTGAACCAGGGATAGAGTATTTAGCACAGGAACTAAAGAACAACAATATGATCTAGACATTTGAAGGATTTGCTACCTAAACTAGGATTTGTAAACTTGATTGATTCTGTATGTATGATGTATGTAATGCCTTTTTTGACGCAAACATCATGTCTAAAGGTTGAACTTCGATTTGGATACGTGACCAGGATATCGCATTGCGTTTAGGCCGTAAATTTGAATAGGCAGGTCAGTTACTATGGAATACAAAGCAGTGCAATACATTTTTATCGGTTTATTAATTTTTTCATTTATATTTTCTTTCTTAATAAGTGAGATCTCTTCTTTCTGTATTTCTCTTTTTTGCTCCTCTTACTTCTATCCTAAGGAACACCATAATGAAAAAGAAACCCACAAAATCACTTTGTTAACTTGTTTACTTCTAAGTATTTACATTTAGTTTTAGTGTGTAGTATAACTAAATGTAAATACTTAGAAGTAAACAAGTTACAAAGTGATTTTGTGGGTTTCTTTTTCAATCTTCAGAAGAAAACTGAAGATTTTTTGGTTAGGAACACCATAATATTCTTTGGAAGCTTCTTGAATTTCAAGTGGGCTTCTTCCAAATGAATAGGGTTCATCTTCTGAATGATAATAATAATAATAAACTTTCTTCCAGGGCTTTTTAATCTTCCATTCCTTTGGAGAGGAACAGGCTCAGGATTCACGTCTCTGTTGATGGAGCGTCTCTCTGTGGACTATGGCAAGAAGAGCAAGCTCGAATTCTCCATTTATCCAGCGCCCCAGGTGAGCGAGAAACGATTCGTTATGACCCATCATGGATGTAGCGTTATGCATTTTTTTGCTAATGTAAATGTGAGTACTGGAGTGGTAACATGGAACATGTTATTGAATAGTTAACCTATTCATACATCGTGTATTAAACTGGTTGCTTACTGTTCTTTGTAAACTTTAGGATTCTTGAGAAAATATTAAAATGTTTACTCTGGGGATGTATTTTACTATATGGTCAATCATTTGGCCAGTGATATATATAATATATATATATTATATATATATATACATAGATATATATATATATATATATATATATATATAATATATATCTAATGCTTATTTCCGTGAGGATTCTAACTACGTACAAGTAAATTGTCGTGTTCTTTGCATAGTATTCCTTTATTATGTTAAGGTAGTGGTAACTATTACTGCCATCCAATACAACGGGTCAGCTCGTTACAATTTCGTTTCATTCTAGCCTAGTGAACCGTAACACTAGCATTAAAATATTATTGTCTAGAAAGTTACAAGAGAAAGTATTACGCGTACATTGCTCTCCTAGAACTTGTTAGACATTAGATGTCACGACAAAATTATTTCAATGTGGAATTGCTAATATAACTCAAATGTTTCTTTCAGGTTGCTACCGCTGTCGTAGAACCTTACAACTCCATTCTGACGACCCACACAACTCTAGAACATTCTGACTGTGCATTCATGGTTGACAACGAAGCCATCTACGATCTGCCGAAGAAACCTGGACATTGAAAGGCCCTCCTACACTAATCTCAACAGACTGATTGGTCAGATTGACTTGTATCTTCTATCACCGCTTCTCTCAGGCGAGTTCTTTAATCATCAGCAACATTTTCTTTTACAGGTGACATGATTCTGATATTCATATTCTGGAGAATCATTCCATTAGTTTATTATTTTTTCTTGTTAATAAGGGAGATCTTTTATTTTTTTCCCTTTACCTTCTCTTTGTAGACTTGAATTTCAAGTCAGTGGCCTCTGTGGTGGGGTTGTTCCTTATGAGTAAGGCTCCTCTGAATAATAATCTTTATAATGATAATATTCTAGGTGAATGTCACTGCTGCTTAACTTCAACCTTTTGAAATTCTAGGTTCGATGGTGCCTTGAATGTCGACCTGACTGAGTTCCAAACCAACTTGGTACCATACCCACGCATTCACTTCCCTCTGGTGACATACGCCCCCGTCATATCGGCTGAGAAGGCTTACCACGAACAACTTTCTGTGTCGGAGATCACTAATGCTTGTTTTGAGCCAGCTAACCAGGTACGTGTTCAGTTAAAAAATTATTAAATTGCAAGGTTTGAAAATTGCGTCACGTACAGTAACTCATTAATGCAAAGGTCGAGGAAATTTTTTAAATATATTCCATTTTTCAAGACACTGACTACCTATAACAGAAATGGCCAGTCATTTATCACTGCCTGGTTAGGAAAGATACTCAGATCACTGCATCAGCCGATGATATGGTGACCAAGTAGGCTTTCTGATTCAGGGAGCAATAACATTGCTGCTATGGTTTTGTTTTCTTAAGGTGCATAGGAGCTGGTAGACTTGAGTCAAACCACAACTAGCTTTGAAATATCCTAAGCTCTGAAGCTTCGACTATGAATTTCAAATTCGGTATTGAAATCTACATAAGATCTCTTCGAAGATTCAGAAATATTTTGCATCCGTTTCATTTTCTTCAATAGGCTCACATTCCAGTAAAGAACTTGAGAGCTGCAGGCACAACAGTCAGTTGCTCAGATCAGCAATACTGCGTATTGTATTTACATCCTCTGTGCTTCTAACGAGAGGGTTTTGTCGCTTCTTTGGTAGTTGAGAAAACGGCGACGTGTCTTGAGAACTATGTGACATTCACTTCACGTTGATAAGGATTACTAAAGTCTATGATGTTGCACGAAGAAAAATTATTCTTTCGAAGAAAAATTATCCTTTCGAAGAAAATTTATTCGTTCGAAGAAAAAAGATTCTTTCGAAGAAGAATGATTCTTTCGAAGTAGAAAGAAAGTAGTAAGACATATTGCTTCTTCTTACCCTTTCTCATTCCCACCACGTATAGCTTTAAAAAGGGCTTCTTCCAGTTGCCTGTCTCATGATTTCACTTTGACGTCACTGGAAAATGCCGATCTATGAACTTCGAGCTCCTCACAGCTTGAACTCTCCTTCCTCAGATGGTGAAGTGCGATCCTCGACATGGCAAGTACATGGCTTGCTGCCTCCTGTACCGCGGTGATGTTGTGCCCAAGGACGTGAATGCTGCCATTGCTACGATCAAAACTAAGCGCACAATTCAGTTCGTAGACTGGTGCCCAACAGGCTTCAAGGTAATATCAATTTTGTAGGCATAAGTTCTGTGGGATCTTTCCTAGAAGTGACCCAAAAGGGTTTTAAGCCGGTCTATGTATCCACCTCTGCGGTGTGTTTAGTAAAAGCCAGTTTGACGATTACCGTAAAAACCTAAAACAAAAGACTGTCAATATCATAAAGATAATGCCCCCCAAGAAATATTAGGTCCTGGACAACGACCCCCGAAAACCGTTGGTGGTCATTATCTTGGGAAGATCCGTTTTGTTCACAGGTACCCAACAAGTTTCAAAGCATATTCAATTTTGTAGGCATATGTTTTGTGGACTAGTGCCCATCAGGATTCAAGGTAGCATCAATTATGTATGCATATGTGCTAAGCTTGTTTTATAAATAGTAAAAGCCGGTTAAAAAACAACCAGCGTCTAATAGCAAGGTTAACCCTACACTCATAGCCTGAAATACCATGTAAGAATGAGATTCTTACGAGGACTTTACAAAACTGTGCTCTGGTTAATGTATAACTGCAATTTTTACATCACAGGTTGGAATTAATTATCAGCCACCTACCATTGTTCCTGGTGGAGATTTGGCTAAGGTATCGCGCGCAGTTTGTATGTTGTCCAACACAACTGCTATTGCTGAAGCCTGGGCACGTCTGGACCACAAGTTCGACCTCATGTATGCCAAGAGAGCTTTTGTGCACTGGTAAGTACAACTCGTACATCTCATAATTGCTTTACGGGACTCTGTTATCCCATCAACACAAGATAATGTTTCTTGTACGGATGAATTACTCTCTACATGCAAGCAGTTACAAATACAAACTCCGTTCTAAAGACATCCTTCAATCTTGAAAAACAACATTTTCGAGCCACACTAAGTTCACAAAATACTGACAATATAATGGTTCTTGTTATTTACGTATATTTAGTAACAACTGCTTATGTCTTGGTACCTTGAAACTGATTACAATTTACTGTATGTCAATTTGTATGAGTTATGCTATTCTCTTTACATTTTAATACATTTTTATCTGCTTATAAATTTATTAGTTTATTTTGTTTAATAAGTGATATCTCTCTTCTTTCTGAATTTCCCATCACCTTTTCTTACTTCCTAATGAACACCTTATTCTTTGCGAGCTTGAATTTCAAGTCAATGGCCCCTGTGGTGGGCTTGTTCCATGTGAATAGGTTTCATCTTCTGAATTATAATAACAACAACAATAATAATGATAATTATGTCAACCGCCCCTGTGGACTTGTTCCACATGAATAGTGCTCGTCTTCTGAATAATCGTCTTTGAATAATAATAATAATAATAATAATAATAATAATAATAATAATAATAATAATAATAATAATAATAATAATAATAATGATAATAATAATAATAATAATCTTGTCAATGGCCTCTGTGGGCTTGTTCCATAAGAATAGGGTTCATCTTTTGAATAGTAGTAATAATAAAATAATAATCATAGTAATTCTTGTATACACATTTGTTCTACACCTTTTCAATGTACTAAACCTTTTTCCAGGTATGTGGGTGAGGGTATGGAGGAGGGAGAATTCTCTGAGGCCCGTGAAGACTTGGCAGCTCTGGAGAAGGACTACGAGGAGGTCGGGGTAGACTCTGCAGATGGTGACGGGGAAATTGAAGGCGATGAATACTAGACACTTGTTTAAGTAATATTCAAGACTTTATGCATTTTTGGAGTTGAATTTTATCAACTTGGTTTTATCACTTTGCTCACGTATGGAAATATTTGGTATTTTTTACTGGATTTATTAAATTATTGAGCTTATTCTGATAAGATTTGATTCATCCTGAAGTTCAGTGCGGCATAACTACAATCCTTCACAATTCGAAGGTTAGGTATCGATTCCACTCATGTTTGACAGTGCTCTGAAAGTATTCTGGTTAAGGTTGATACCGAGAGTGCTCTGAAAGTATTCTGATTAAAGTTAATCCTAACAGTGCTCTGAAAGTATTCTGCTTAAGGTTGATACTGACAATGCTCTGAAAGTATTCTGATTAAGGTTAATAAAGTATAAATGAAAATAAAGATTGCATAACAGTCATGAGTGAGCCTGCCTAATGGAACTCAATTTTGCGTTCTTTTGTACCCAACTCAAACTAAGTGTGGACTTTGGTTCCACACAATAACAGATTTTGGATGTTTGTAACGTGAAAGTTTTGGAAGGAAATGCTCTTAATAAACTTACTCCTTTAAAGTTACCTTGATGAACAGCGATTCCTAAAGTCATGGACTTATTCCATCGACTGAAAGCTCGGGTTCTACTTTCCAGAGCAGTACCTGAAGCATGATAAACTGAATTTGTAGTGATAAAATTTCGATAGAGTTTTATCTTCAGAAGCAAAAATGTCATTAGCCTTCATCAAATAAAATCTTGTTTTTGATTGACTGAATACAGAATTTAGGCCAAAGGCCAAGCACTGGGACCTATGAGGTCATTCAGCGCTGAAACGGAAATTGACAGGATTTTAAGTGGAAGGACGTGGGCAACAGAGAGTTGGAATGCCCTTTATTATCATTTCCATTATTCAGAAGATGAAGAACCCTATTCATATGGAACAAGCCCACAAAAGGGGTCAAACTGACTTGAAATTCAAGCTTCCAAAGAGTGTGTTGTTCATTCGAAAGAAGTAACTAAAGGCAGAGGGAAATACAGAAGAGAGAGATCAGTTATTGAAAAAAAAAGTAATTTAACAGATTAAAATGCAAGGAGAACTGTGTTAGAGCAGTAACGCATTGCATTTTCGCTTCAACTTCCGAAGTTCCAATTGCCCGACGTCCCTAGCAAGACTGTTCCACCACACAAACAAACACAGTCCTACGGTGTGAGGAATAAAGGACCTCTGGAACTGGGAAGTTCGTCAGGAAATAGCTCGGAAGAGAACTGCCAAAATTTGGTATCATTCTTGATTTTTTTATTTTAGAAATCATCTTGAATTTTTATAGAAAACATCTTCAATTTTTTTTAGAAATCAGCTTGCCTACCAAGAGAAAGGAAAGGAAAAATGGGCCTTGTGCGAATATATCACAAAATGCGAACTTTCTCGACAGCTGCCCCTTGTCAACTGAGAGAGAGAGAATGTTCTGACCAAGCAAACAACATACATGAAACACATCTTTCCATTTGATTACAACACCAAAATCTCCAATTCGCATCAATAGTACATTTAGGTACCAGTACAGTAGGCATTTAAAGATTTTGAAACAAACATTTGCCATTGAACTTTTGAATACTTTTAACTGATCTGTTTCACCTGTGCGATTCCATATGCGGAACCAGAGAATTTTATTTCTGGTTTAGAAATTAATTTCTCGACATAATGTGGTTCGGAGCATTGCTAAGTAACCAATTGGTTCCTAGCAACGCAAAGAAAAATCTTACCCTTCGGGCCAGCCCTAGGAGAGGTGTTAATCAGCTCAGTGGTCTGGTTTAAACTAAGATATACTTAACATGCAAGAAATCTGTAAATCTGGTAAATGTAAGACTTTAAGCAAGTCTTCCCTGGGATACATTCCAGCATTCTCCGTTTTCTTAAATAAATAAATGTACTAAAGAAAACGAAATTGAATCTTTAAAGGGGGTCTCGCGATAAATTTATACGGTTTAATTATTCGTCTACAGACAACAAATAATAATATATATCAATGTCTAAAAACGCCACCGTTAACTGCTTGTTTCTTTAGATGTATTTTAGTAAGATAAAACATTCCAGCAGCGTCCATGTCTGATTAGTATTGAATTGCTATTCAGAATGAGCTACTAAGTTCGTGATTTCATTATAAATTGCTTTAGCTAATACCAAAAACCTTTCTTCAAAAATGCTAAATAAGAGAGAAACTTTTTTCACCGGAGAAATATATTCGTGGATGATCTGTAAAACATATGCCAGTTGGTTGGACGACTTTAAAATTATCACATTGATATATACCTACGTCGTAATCTTGACGAAGGTATTGTGAACATATCTTGTTCTCAATATCTTTTGGGTAATAAGAGCATTTTTGAAAATGAAAAATTGCTTTAGTTCTTTTTGTACAAGATAGTGCGATCTTCTATTGAATACAAGACTGGCAGTTTTATTGGAGATATTCTTCACAGATCTGGCCGTTTTCTATATCTTATATTTAAAGCTGACGGTCAGACTATGTATGTATGTATGTTCGCTAAAGACGGCGAAACTACTGGACCAAATTGAACCAAAGTCGGACCATTATTGTAGATTTTAAAGGGGATGGTTTTTAGCCAGGTGTTGTTTTAATCTGCCGGATATCCGGGCATGTTAGCTTCTTCATTATTATTCATAGAGAGACAAAAAAAAAAAAGAGCAAATATGCTGTATGATACTCTCATACTCGGCCCGTGAAATTTCAGCCACGGCCTAGTCGTAGCCTGTGTTGTTGGAACCTATAGCGGTGCCAGACGCACAATCATGGCTAAAATTAACCTTAAATAAAATAAACGCTACTGCGGCTAGAGGGCTTCAATTTGGTATGTTTGATGACTGGAGGGTGGACGATCAACATACCAATTTGCAGCCCTCTAGCCTCAGTACATGTTAAGATCTGAGGGCGGATGGTCAGACAAATCCATCTCAATAGTTTTCTTTTACAGAAAACTAAAATCCCCCTCATGTCTTTCATCGAGAACAACTTGAAGAGATTTAATACTATGGCCAGGTAAAGTCTGCCGAGTCATCAGGTGATTGGTTAATTCGCCCTCGCGATGTACTTCCTTTCCGATAACGATTCCAAACTTCGTTTTCAAGGAAGCAGAAGAGATCTTGCGCTGAAAGCGAAGCGAACTTCTTCCATTGACGAATTGGAAATCAGTTCCGGTGACCATCGTCAGAGTTAACGGAACTTGAGAGCTGGTAAACTGTGAGCTGCGGAGGACAAAGAGGCCTGATTTCTTATTCATTGGGATTTCGGTGCATCGTTGGGGGGTCCAATCGCCGAATTTGAGACGACGCCAAACATAGGAAATTGATTGATACAAACGACAAAGTAGGTTGTCAAGTCGAAGTTCTTCTTTACGTTGCGTTAATCAACTACATAGACGACAATAAGGATTCATCGTGATCACAGCATCAAAATTAAATTTAGAATAAATAGAAATATATTTTTTTCATGCAAGTGATGGCATTTCATAAGAGAAAGGTATTTATTTTACGAGAACCCCATTTAAAAAATGCTCGCACACTTGAAAACAAAAACTTTTGTTTTAAAAATGCATAAGGAGAATCATAGTGTAGGCGAAAGTTTAGTGAAGAATCGGTAAAAATAAACAAACAATTTGAAGAAAAAAAAAATTCCACGACAAAAATCCACTACATACACTAACACAATGTACAAATAGTGAATGGGTATAAAGCATTATAGTTATGCAAACAGTCGTTATGAGTACCCTATCCATTTGTAATAACCAATATAAATATTACTAATAATGACTAATCACTGTACTGAAGGTTAGTCGTGTACTCACCAATGCAGGAGTTCTGTACTGCACGTTTCAGTGCCATGGAAGATATGCCTGGAAAATAAATGACAGTCAGGGGAGAACAGTACCTTGTTGTGCTAAAAACCGGACATTTCATTCTCGTCCAAAACTTCAGTATGACACAGTAACAATAAAAAAAATAATCACATCACTGATTCAAATACATGCATTAAGCTACAAATGTACTTTAATATCCGATTCGCTCTACCTCGAAATTAATGCATTTTCATATATGTTAACCGAAGGGGAATTTTTTTTAGTTCAAACTACTTTCGTCCTCTCGTGGATTCGAACCAGCGCACAGAGGAGAAATCAGGACTTCAGTGACGCCTGGTCGGTTTAGGCCTCACTGAAGTCCTGATTTCTCCTCTGTGCGCTGGTTCGAATCCACGAGAGGACGAAATTAGTTGAATTAAAAAATTCCCCTTCGGTTAACATATATGAAAATATATTAGTTGCGAGGTAGAGCGAAATTGGATATTAAAGGGACATTTGTAGCTTCAAACAACAGTATAAGCATAATACACACACACCACCACACACACATATATATATATATTATATATATATATATATATATATATAGTATATATATATATTATATAGTCAAAATTGACAAGCACTAAATTATTAGGCTGTTGAAAACTGTTCCATACTTTTTGGGTGATAGCAGTACTGCCAGTGAATAAGACAGAAGGGAAACTGTAAATACAGCCGAATAGAAACATGTGTAGATTTCCTACATTTCAATCAGCTTCAACATTGTACAGTATCTACAAAAGTAACACAAAAGTCAAAAAAATTCTAAGCATATAATTGAATGCGTAACTAGCACAATGTCTCCGATAGCAAAACAGATAGTACTAAATATGGAACGTAATTAACAATTAGCACAACATCTCCAAAAGCAATAGAAAATAGCACCATTGATACAACTTAACGGTTAAATCAGTGAAGATAAATATGCTTCCGAAAGCATTTGAAACAATGCATGATTTCTATGATGTGTAACACGCGTTGCATCACTTGTATACATAACAGTATTCCATTAGTGTCCTGACTCATTTCCATATGACACGTGATCATTAATAACAGCAATCTACAACATCATACATTATTGATAGCGTATTTCATAAGGGCAACATATCGCCTGTAAAGTATGCGTACTGTATGCATACGATTACATAATATATTGAGTGTCAGCTGTATTGCACTTCATATTAGTATTCTGACAATCTTGACAATTCTAGCGCATTAGGCAATGAAAGGTTAATAACTACATCATTAAATATATATGCATATACATATATATACATACAAACATACATATACATACTACGTCCGACTCTATCATGAAAGTATAGTGTCACACCTAAATAAGTTTGCCTTCAATTCGACTCAAGATGAATGCCATGTCTATAGGCATTCAGAAGATGAAGAACCCAATTTATGAAACACGCCCACCAAAGGGGCCACTGACTTGAAATTCAAGCTTCCAAAAAGTACTAAAAAAGTTGTTCATTAGGAAGAAGCAAGAGGAGGTACAGGGAAATGCAGAAAGAAGAGATACCACTTATTAAAATACAAAAAGATAAGTTAATAAATTAATAAATAGATAAAAATGTAGGTAAATTATTCAAATGGAAGGAGAACTGTATTAAGGCAGTTAATGTGTCGCGTCTTTACTTGGACTATTGAAATTACGATTGCAGACATCCTCAGTAGGGAGGCTGTTCTAAGGTCCAGTGGCAGTGACGCTAAACCACTTACACACACACTCCCACAGACACACCTTAGACTAAACACACACACACACACACACTCCTAGAAAGCCATTTAAAAAGTCTGGGGGTGGTTGGGGGGAGGGGAGGGAGGGAAGCCGTGACGCAAGTGGAAGGCGCATCATTGCTAGACCAAACGTGTCACGGGCGGGACCTCTGAATGAAAACAAATGAGCCCCACTCAAGGATAAGAAGACACCGGGGCGGCATCTGGCCGACTTGGAAAATGGCGCAGACGGGTATCGAGGTCAAGAGTTGGGGTAACGGGGGGGAGGGGGAGAACGGGAAGCCAGAATTGGCGCTTTCCGGGACCTCTTCTTGTTCGCCAATTGGATTTATTCCATGGGTATTGAGGAGGGATAGGTCACATGGCCCCGAAAGAAAAAAAAAAAGCGAGTGTGCATATTTGAGCGCATAGCCTCTGCCCGTGTTTAAGTTGCATTTACTAGAAGCTAGATATATATATATATATATATTATATATATATATATATATATATGTATATATATATATATATATATATATATGTATTATATATATATATATATATATATATATTATATATATATATAAGCGTGTGTATATGCACAGCTACATACATACATATTATATATTATATATATATATATATATATATATATATATATATATATATATAGTATGTATGTATGTATGTATGTATGTATGTGTGTGTGTGTGTAAATCAATTTCATCTATTATACGTACCATGTACAACCACCTATGACAGTCAAGAAACGTGACATTTCTTCACTTTATAAAAAAAAAAAAAAAAAAAAAAAAACAAAAAAAAAAAAAAAAAAAAAAAACTTACACTTTTCCGAAAAAACTTGGTCTCCCTCTGAGGCACAAAGACCAAATATGAGGTCGTCTGAATAGCATTTCCTTAATTCCACTTCTTGCAATGCCGTTGTCCGACCCTGTTTAGCATACAAATGAGTAATGACAGACTCCTTGTTCATCTTTAACATGGCAAAGCAAGTGCTTTCGACCACTTTCAGTGGACCAGTTAGTTGACTGGGTTAACTGGGTGTCAATGTTGCTCTCAGTCATCATAAACTGGAACATACAGATGCAATAAAGATTGGTATTGATGTGCACGATGGCAAACGATCATTGGCAACATTCCCTCCTTCCAGATTTGCTTTTAGGCAGCTGGATTTCATGAAGAAGAGAAATTAGTAGATGTAATACGTCAGGTGGTGACCAAGTAACCAATGGAGTTTGGCCCACTCTCTGCACCCCGTAGGAGCACCTCGCGCAGTGCTCTGTAGGCAATACTTACTAATGTTGTTTGCAGCGTGACTTCCTTAGGCCCTTGCAACATCTTTCATTCCTTTTACTGTGCCTCCGTTCATATTTTCTTTCCTCCAGATTCCTGTATTCTCTTTCTATAGGCGGGTTCCCATCTGTATTCCAGATCGTACGACGGAGAAAATCGCCGGCGGGCATCTGGTTGGCAAGAAAGAGATGTTGAGGATTGTCCAAAACAAGTCAGCAAGAGAGAGAGCGAGAGAGACGGTCCAAACTAGACCTCCTACCCAGGTCCTTAACCAAAGCTTCAACAGGGTTGTGTGACCATCTCACCAAGACCCCACTGATTTAGCCTGCCCAAATCTGCTGAAGGATGGAAGAGCCCACTCATGCTTTTACTAAAGGCATACTACCCAAATTGCATCCTTAATCTTTATTATCGTTTTCTCTCGACCTGTCACCTTCCATTACTCCTTCCCTTGCTCAACTACAGGTGCACTGTTAAAATCATTGTAAATACTTTCTGGAATTAAGTGAATTAATGTAGCAATTATTCCCCTTTGGCAGTAATTGAGGTGAATTAATTACCTCTTCAAATCTTGTTCTTCATGTATGTTTCTACGATAGGTAGCATATTGAGGCAAATCTACAATCATCAGACATCTCCCTGCCTTTCAGGAATCGATGTCCAGTGTTAACTGAATAGTGCAAGTTTCCTGATTGCAGTGTCCATGAATTCCACACCGACGAACCCGTTGCCGTCAACAATGACTTGTTCACCTGGGGACAGATTCCCTTGTACCGGTACTGTACTGAATCTGGGAAAAAAGTCACAGAAACAAAGTCACAGGAAAAAAAAGTCACAATAATTTTTTTTAGACAGTGACCCCTACGGGTTTTAACCCGTTATGTATCTGCCTTTGCAGCATGTTTAGTACAGGCCCGTTGGGGATTTCTTTTTCAGTTCGGTATGTAACCCCCTTTGTGGTGTGTTTAGTACAAGCCCATTGGGGATTTCCGTATAAATATAAACAAAAGACTGTAAATTTCATAAAGATAATGTCCGCCAAAAAATAGTGAATATCTCTCCTATGACTTTATTACCAGCTACCATAAATTAACGTGACTTTCTTTCCTGCGACTTTCTTCCTAGCCAAAACTGTAACTTTTTTTTTTACTCTGACCTTTTTTCTGTGACTTTATTACCGGCCAGCTCAGCACCTTCCTTTACTTATATATTTATGATATTAATTTGAGTGATGCCGTGGATCCCTTTTGATGGTGATTTATTCCAGATTTTGCTAAGTAAATTAGTATATTCTTATTTTAGCTATCACACTGCCGACCTTACACTCCCCTTCCCCACTTTCTGGTTCATGATTCAGCTGCCTCATTAGCGAGGCTACCTAAATGCCCCGAATCTAGGGACCAAGGGCCGCAAACATAACAATATATATATATTATATTATATATATATATATTTATATATATTATATATATATATATATATATATATTATATATATATATATATATATATATATATATATATATGTAT
Source organism: Macrobrachium nipponense (assembly GCF_015104395.2). NCBI lineage: Eukaryota > Metazoa > Arthropoda > Malacostraca > Decapoda > Palaemonidae > Macrobrachium > Macrobrachium nipponense. Next base: position 49,456,799 of record NC_061101.1, read on the forward strand.
GTATGTATGTATGCATGTGCACACATATATGTGCATTGTAAATATATTCTATTAACATATTTTCGAGTTGTTCCTAAAGAATACTAACATACAACGCTCGACATGCATCGATTTAGTTTATTTAGCAAAGCAATTTAGAAGGTATAATTAGAAACCGCAGCGAAAGATACTAAGATCCACGTTCATTCGTAAAGTCCTTTGAATCGATACCGAAAATAGCAACTGTGATTTTCCACTTAATGGATAAAAAAAAAAAAGGTCAGCATAAATTCTGCTCGTTAACATTCGCTAATCACGTATATTCAGCTATCACTAACATCACGCCATATATATATATATATATATATATATATATATATATATATATATATATTATATAGCTGACCAACCTGGCACTGACTGGGAAATCTCTGATTACAACTAATAAACTCTCTCTCTTCTATTCCTGTTAAGATAGTTGCTTCTCTTCCTAACCCTCCCCCCTCCCTATTTGGGCTAAACTTGGACCTAAAGGGTTTCAGGAGTGTCACTATTCATCTCCCCAACCTTAAAAACTATGGATTAGACACTAATATCTCTTGTTTATCATTATTTTTACATGTCACGCCCTTTCCACCCACTTCTCAACCCCCCTTCCTATAAGGGCTGAACTTGCCTCAAGGGGCATTGGGAGTTTCACCATTCATCTTGGTGACCTCGAAAACTATGGATTAGACACTAATATCTGTCGTTTTCTGCAATTTTTACATTTCCCCCTTCCAACACTGTGGTGCCAAGTGATGTCTTAACCCCACAGTGTTCATTCCCAGATGGTATGCAGTATGCATACCAAGTTTGGTTGAAACTGCTCAATGCATTTGGAGCATACATACACACGCACACATACGAACAACCATTTTTATACATATACTACAAATACAGACATATATGTATATATATATATATATATATATATATATATGTGTGTGTGTGTGTGTGCGTGTGTGTGTGTGTGTGTGTATGCATGTATGCATGTATAATGACTCCCAGTTATTGCCAAGTTGTCTCCCTTTCCCGTATTCTCTCTCATCACCCTTTCAGTGGTTTTAACTTCCTTCTTTCTTTATTTTTCTTTACGTGTTCAGCTGAAAACCCTTATGGCAATGTTAACAGAATATAAACTTAACAGAATATAAACCCAAGGGGCCTCCAAAGGGAAATCAGCCTTCACCGAGAGCCAAGTTATTGGAAATGGCGGTAAATGAATATGATCTCCCGTTCGACTGAGAGCAGTAAGCCGGGGGAAATCACTCAAGAAGTTCAAGTCTTTCCTGTGCCTTATCTTCCACAGATCTCCTCTCACCTCCAGCCTAACTTGTCTCATTTCTCGTCCGAGTAGGTCTAGCACTTCCACCTCTTCTGGTGCCCACAAGAGACCTGTCACGCACTGCTCTTTCAGGGGTTGCACTGATAACACGTCCAAGTCACCTCCAACTTCCTTTATGATATTATCATTTCTAACTCTACCCTTTTGAAACTTGACTCTCAAATCAACAACCTCTTGTAGATGTAATTGCACCATCTTACTTTGATGCATGTCAGTACAGCATCGCAAATTTTCGTACGTAAATATTCAACCTTCTCTTCAATTCCATAATCCTGTTGATGACATTTTACTACATCACACATACATTCGCAATGTACTCTGTCTTTGGCTGTAATTAATTTAAGCTATTTTGTGCGATAAAGAGACACACACATCTGTATATATACATACAGACATATGTCTATATAAATACATATTCAAAAATCTTGACAGATATCTGAATGCCTACTCTTTATCACTGTACCTAAATTAACAGGCTAAGGTTCGAATCCTGGTAGGAGCAGACGAGCTAAATATTTGCGAGTATAATAAGGTCACAAGTGTATCAGTGACATAACGATATATATATATATATATAATATATTATATATATATATTATATATACACACACACACACACACACACATATATATATATATATATATATATATATGAATAATTATCACATCACCGTGATTCATATAGATCATTCGAGCTACCAAATGTCCTTCATATCTAATTCGCCCTACCTCGGAATTGATATATTTTCATATATGTACCGAAGGGAATTTTTAGTTGATAATAATTTTCGTCCCCTCATGGATCGAACCACCGTCCAGTCGGACGGAAACGAAATCAGGACTCGATAACGTCACTAGGCCGTCCTGATTTCGTTCCCCGTCCGACTGGAACGGTGGTTCGATCCCATGAGGGGACGAAATTATTATCAACTAAAAATTCCCCTCGCTTACATATATGAAAATATGTCAATTCCGAGGTTAGAGCGAATTAGATATTAAAGGACCATGTGTGCTTCGAATGATATGTATATGTATATATATATATATATATATATATATATATACACATATATATATATATATACATATATATATATATATATATATATATATATATATATATATATATATATATATATATGCTTAAAAATCACAGTAGATGCACGTGGACTTCATTAAATAAGCGAATACGAAAGGAGGAAAATGATAGGCAGAAATCCAAGCGCTTTTTTCTTTACTAACGACATTGTCAAGGAACGAAAGCACCTTTGGATTTCTGCCTATCATTTTCCTGTGGTATTCGTCTTGATATATATATATATATATATATATATATATAGATATATATATATATATATATATTTGTGTGTGTGTGTGCTGTAGGCCAATTTCGCATGCCTAGCAAAATTGATAATCTTATATTCACGCACTACAAGTACTACTCATCCGATCTGTCACCGCCTATCCTGATCTAAATTTAAATATATCTGTAGTACACTACGATATAACAGAACGATTGGCCGTTGACATAATTATGAATGTTGTAAGCAGCCAGCTGAAGAATCCGATTCCATAAAGAAATAATAATGAAAAAATCGATGGAATAGAAAAAGAAGTGTATACGAAAATCAATCTCCCTAGTATGGTGTCGTGTTACATTACAATGCATTCTGACAGAGAGAGAGAGAGAGAGAGAATCTAACTGCAGACCGGTAGCCTTGAGTTAAAAGATTGTGCAGGTACTTTGAGAAAGGGTCTCCTCTCCCTACATCCCCACCCCCATCACCAAGCCTACAGTCCCTGGCCAACAAACCCACTAACACCCCGCCCCATCCAGAGTTCTACAGCCACTAACCCTTACCCCACCCAGATCCACTCATTCCGCCTCCCCCAACCCCCCCTACACCCACCAGTCTTTCTTGCTCTCGACCTGTCTCATAAGGGTGCGATGAGCATAGTACTATATATTTTTATTTTTCTCTTCATTTTTCGACGACAGACTAGTTCAATAGACAGGCATAGCGCTAGGTGACCAACCACCATCGCCTTCTTAAACAGAAAACTGGGAGATATCATTATTATTATTATTGATTATTATTATTATTAATTATTATTTATTATTATTATTATTCAGAAGACGAACTCTACCCATACGGAAACAAGCCCACCAAAGGAGCACTGACTTGAAATCCGAGCATTCACAGAATATTAAGGTTTTCATTAGAAAGAAGTAGCAGAAGGTAAATAAAAGAAATCAAAGAAAGAAGAGACCACCTATCAAAAATTAATTAAACTAATTAATATGTGAACAGATAAACATGTAAATAAATTATTATTGAGAAGGGGAGTCGAACAGATTCTCGAAAGCTCTCGTTTGTATAGAGTTTTCTAATGTCAATTCGCGGCTACGCCACTGTGGATTTCTTCACCATGATTATGTACTATTGACGGCAGCGTCAGTAGTCACACGAACTCTTTACCTTTAAAAGAAAACCAGACTCCAGCATTTAACTGCACGATCTATATTGACTTTGACGAGCCTAATGGCTCTTGACCTCCCACGTCTTCGGATCTTCGTATCATCGACTTCGTTCCTTCGCCTGAGTTAAGAACAGAGCAGAACAGTAAAAGGAATGAAAGGGGTTGCAGCTAGGGGCCGAAGGGACGCTGCAAAGAAGCTCAAGTAACGCCTACAGTGCAAAGCATGAGGTGCACTGGTAGCCCTACCCCTCTACGGAGATTTCTGGCTGTATATAGGAAGCCTTACGAACAATTCTCAGCTTTTCTGCAGCACTGATTTATATGTTCAATGTGCTGCATCAAGTAACTTGCGGTATAACATTAAGTAATGATCTCTGTACAGCGATTGAATTGAATCAAGGATAATCAACTACTAGGTTTCGCTAAAATTCTGCCTCACTCACTAATCCGCACCAGATCTCAGTAATACTAACTTACTTTCAAGGACAACAATGATGACATCAGTAACTAAAAGAAGCAACGAAGGTCCTAGACTATTACCCTGCAGAACACTGGACAAGATACCGTCGGTACTTCTGACACACTCCGCAACTTTTAGAGCCTTTTAGAAGTATACGTGACGAAATCAGCCTAGTTTACCAAGTTCAGAGACTATAGCTGGTTCACTTAAGGTAGATTCTTGGCTGAGCCCTATGTGACGAGACGTTTGTTTGGCTACAGCTGATGGCTGGTCCCGGGAGGTATAGGCAGCTCCCAGCCAATCAGCGGCCGCCAAACAAAAGTCTCGTAGGCATAGTGCTCACCCAAGAATCTACCTTAAGTGAACCAGCGATAGTTGAATCGACGTGCAAAGTCACGACTAACATCCACAGTCAAGGTTATCCAGCAAATGGGTGAGATAAAAGCTAAAAATGCACCACAGTTACCTGCGTACTGAAAGTGATTCCATGATGCTTATGTAAGCACAAAAGATGAGTTTTGTAGTAACTGTACAGCTTACTATGAGGATAGAACTGAGCATTCCCATAAAAGTTTGTGATCATGCTATCCTAAAAACGGAGTATAGATCAATTTGCTTTCATCGTCAAAAAAATGATTTACTTTGATGAAAATTCATAAAATTTACACGGGTAGTAACTACCATAGACAACTTATAATTGGAGAAGCCCCGTGGATATATATATTAGCGAAGAAAACGTTGACGGAACACCGTAAAAGTTCAAAAACACATAGTTAGCTGAAAGAAGAAGTACGAGAGAAAACAACGTAAAAGTGCCAAGGTTTTCCAGCAGGACTGCCAATGGAAAACGGAAGGAAATTCCAGCGGTTGACTGGATGGATTCATCGATGCAATTTAGGACAGAAACCCAGGCATCAAAGAAAGCTGGAACTTTATAAATTACGAGTTTCTTTGACGTTTTTTAAAACGACAATTTTTTTTCAGCAACAAGACTAAATAAACATTACGTGCAGAAAACGAATACAAAAATAGTCCATAAAAATTTCAAAAGTAACTTCCCAATGCTGTACTGTATAGTAAATATAAAAAAATTAAATACTAAATTGGATATTTCCGAGAACACACACGTGACGACGTGTGTGTGTTCAGGCCATGGTCTGAATGCTGGCCAGCGCTGAAGCACTAATGACTGATAATTTCCTTTAAGTGTAAGTTATTCTTGAGGTATAATAGTTGTGACTTGATATTTGCGGGAAATATATATATACGTGTGCGTGCAATAAATTTCACATAATTGTATACACTCAAAGTTTTTTATTGACCTTCATATTCCCATAGAACTGAGCGACCCATTGAGAAACAAGTACAAAATGCGCCGAAGTTTATCCGGCGCCAACGAGTTTTCTTTGCAGCCGCTACAGCATATAATCAAGGCCACCGAAAACATCTATCTTTCGGTAGTCTCGGTATGATGCTGTATGAGCCGAGGCCCATGGGACTTTAACCACGGCCAGGTGGCGGCCTGTTCTACATCGTTGCCAGAAGCACGATTATGGCTAACTTTAACCTTAAGTGAAAAGAAAAACTACTAAGGCTAGAGGGCTGCAATTTGGTATGTTTGATGACTGAAGGGTGGATGATCAACATACCCAATCTGCAGCTCTAGTCACAGTTGGTTTTTAAGATCTGAGCGGGCAGAAAAGGTGCGGACGGACAGACAAATAGTCATCACAATAGTTTTCTTTTACAGAAAACTAAAGCGATTGAAGGCCTCTTCAACAACCAACGTAATGACACCCTTCCAAAAGTAGGACTCGCTGACACTGCAACCATATAAATCACAGGATGAACTTGAGGACATTTCCCCAAGAAAGGACTTCGTAAATAATGGACGTCCATTGAGGTGCCTAGCATTGCCTACCGGACGGGGTGAATGAAGCATTGTTCTAGGGCTTTTGCCTTTGTTGTCCCCGCTCTACTGCAGGGCTGTCTTTTGGAAAAACAATCTCTGCACACCGGCCATTGTTCCGTCCCGCACGTGCCGTGGCACATTTGCAGGCTTTCCTGAAAGCAGCAACTGTTTGCATGATAACGCAACTGATGTTGGCGTTTCCCTCCGTTAGTCTCTAGCGTGTGGACTCTCGGACAATCATTAGTCTATGTCGATGACAGAACCCCGACTGATTCCCCCGGTTAACGAACCTTAGAAGTATTTTCTAAAGAGTCCCTCCCCGAATGGAGAAGATGTTCCTAAGTAATTTCCATCTTTTATACGAGCGGGACTTACGACATTTGCGACAAGCGTATCTGACTATGCAAGAATTGCAAAATGTGTCATTTCGTACAGTTTAAGGTCTTTGCTGTCAGAAAATAACAACGGCTGGGTAAGACAACTCGATTCAAGCATAACATGACTGACTGTTTCTCTCTCTCTCTCTCTCTCTCTCTCTCTCTCTCTCTCTCTCTCTCTCTCTCTGTCAATTCACTCTCTCTGTCACTTCACTCTCTCTCTCACTCGATCTCTCTCTTTATCAATTCACACACTTCACACATCTCTCTCTCTCTCTTTCACCACACACACTTTTCTCCTCGCTCTCTCTCTCTCTCTCTTGTCCATTCACACACACCACAAACAACTCTCTCTATCTCTCTCTCTCTCTCTCACTTCACTGCCAACTATTTCATAAGTTATCCTTTTCACAGAATAACTGACTGTGATTGCTTTCCATTTATAAATCATCCCCCCCCACCCCTCTCGCTCTCTCAATCCCTCCCTCTCTCTCTCTCTCTTATCTCTCTCATCTCTCTCTCTCTCTCTCTCTCTATGCCTACTGCACCCTCCCCCGTCGCCTGTCTTTATTAGTTTCCCGCTAATGTTTTCCTTGATCACCGCTCCGCATGCAACGCAAGCAGCAAGAATCAGCAGGGAGGTGCTCGAAAGCACTGACCTTCGCCCTGCTGATAAAGGCTCTCTCGGACACACACAATTACCCCATCAAAGAATCATTAACCCATAAATAACCGTGAGAGGGAAAGCGCCCCACTCACAAGCACAATTACCCACTTGTGGCGCGCTAGATAATCAACAGCAGCAGGAGGCGATCACAAATTTATTTATACATGTATATGTGTGTGTATATGTATGCATAGTAATATATAGTAAAATAAATAAAATATATATATATATAATATATATATATATATATATATTATATATATATTATATATATATATATATATATATATATATATATATATATAATATATATAAGGATTCCAGGAGAAGATATCAACCAGCATTCAGCAGGGTCCAACAAACACATCAAAAAGGGCCATATTTATTAGCAAGAGACGTTTCGCACATTATCTATGTGCATCTTCAATCTGTAAGAACAACATAAAATACGTTAAAGTTTAAAAAAAACATAATATTCTAGATAAAAAAGATTAAGTAAAGAAAAAAAAAAGTATTTACAAATATTTAAAATTAATACAAATTAAAAAGGGTATATAAGTAAAAAAAGGAACCAAGTTTCTCACCAAAAACCATCCAAAGGAAGAGAAGAACGAATGACCAAACCTTGACACCAACCTACGACTTCAGTTATGCAAGATAAAGAGGAGAAGCGGAAACGTTAGAATTCAAAGAAGGAACAAGCCGTTTGATGTATAAGGACTCAAGGGTAGTAGGTAATTGCTATGGCTTGTTCCACCAATAATAGAGAAGTGCTTTTAATTTATTTCAATTTTGCATATGGAGGCATGATTCTTTATATTAGAAAATTCTGGTCTTTGCTTAATTTTTGACCCGTTATAAAGCTGTACCCACATGGCTACAGTATCTCATCTGCAGTAACCTACGGCTTGATCCAACATAAATACCGGGACATCCCGGGCACTTTGAATTTATAAACAATGTTGGATCTCATGAAGGCCTGCAGTTTGTCTTTATAGCCGAAGAATACGCCAATCTTGAGTGGATTGATTTGATTGGAATTAAATGCAATTTAAGGCAGCCAAAATTCATTTTTCGATTATTTGTTTAAGTTTGGCAGAAAACTTGTCGTCAGAGATAAATGGGATAGTGGCATATACATTTTTCTTTAAGACATTATAGGAGGGCATCGGATTGGAGAAATCTTGTGACAGCAGTCTGTTAATGACTTTATATACCAGTTTTTCAGGATAGGAGTTCTGTAAGAAAAATTTATAACTAAAAATAATATCTCATTGTGAAAGAGAGACAACTCGAAGAGTAACGTAAAGAAACCCTGTAAACCAAAGTGTAAATAGAATTAAGTTTAAAGTTCTTGAAGCATGAACTGTAGAAATTGTTAGCAAGCCCAGTGTATGATTTTTTTTCCTATACACAGATGTAGTAAATTCACCATTGTCTCTGCTAACATTGATGTCTAAAAGGGTAAAGAGTTGTTGGTTTCCTTTTCCATGGTATATTTTATTTTCATGTTGACTGTGATAATGTCCAGAAACATCTCTCTATGCCTAGGGTTCTTTGAATAGCGCAAATGTATCATCAACATATCGTCTATAATAGACAGGTTTACACACATCTGGACAGTTAGTTAAAAAGGTTTTGTTCTAAAAATGACATAAAATATTAGCAAACACAGGTCCCAATAATGGGGGAGCCCATGGCAACTCCATCGACCTGCGGAAAAAGAGTTGACCATTAAAACAAACATTGAGTCTTTGCACAGCAAGCTCAAGAAATGTCCTAAAAAGTTGTCTGTTAAACCGTGAAAAATTACGTGATCGTCATAAAAAATTCTGTCTAAAATAATGCTGAATGGTTTCATTTAGAGGCACATTTGTAATAAGAGATTCTACATCAAACTTGTCATGTGTAGATCACCATCCTGTAAAACTATTTGTTTCTCGGAACTATAACCATTCTTAGCGAAAGTTGGTTGTTAGCGAAATCACTAAGTAATGAAACAAGGTATTTTGATATAGTATAAGAAGGGCTGTTATAGGCTGCCATAATAGGTCTGATAGGAACTCCTTCCTTGTGTATCTTAGGGAGACCATATAGAATACTTTTGATGTCGTAATTGTACAGAGGAGACATAATCATTTACAAAATCGGTCAACAAATGATAGATCATGAAATAGCTGTTCCCGTAGTTGACAAACAATCGTACGTGTACTTTCAATAAGCTTTTGCTTCGTCTCAATCTCCTTCCTAAGTAGCTCGTCCAAGGCATTTCTGTAAAATTCGGTGCGATACATCGAGGTCTTGTAGAGCCTGAATCTGACGAACTTCGGGTGTACTCCGTTTAGCAGACAATACTGTAAAAAATCTAGATCACAACTTTGTAAATGATTATGTCTCCTCTGTACAATTACGACATCAAAAGAAACTACGAGCACTAGGTGTTGTTACTCCCAATTTTAATCACAGAAATTATTGTATTTTTAACTTTTCTGACTATGTTCTCTCCAAAAGAGAGGAGTTCTTGCTGTCATTTGGCTTGGATTTTTGTCTACCATCCTACAGACCGAAGTATGCAGATTTCTATTTTCCTTTCGAAATTCTTTTCCAAAGACTCAAGGGTTTGAACGTTGGTAAATGACTTAAGTGGTTTGCAACATAAGTTATCCTTCCTATTGCATAAGACTTATACTAACTAATTTAAAAGTGTCTTGGACACCGTTCTTCAGGAAAGAGGATTTGACTATCTTGAAAAAAACTTGGCAAACGGGATAATTGGTTATTTGCAAACCGGATAAAGGTAAAGGTGTTGTACTACTTAATAAACAAGAGTATATTGATAAGGTGAATAACATTCTTGCAGACAACACCAAATTTCATTCACATGGAGAACCAAACTTTTTGGATATTTACAAAAGGGAAGATAAAATTAACAGGTTTTTGAGAGAAAATTAAGGAACGAGGGTATTTTGGATGAAACTACATATCAGAAAACTATTTGTGGACAGGTTCATCTTTTAGTATTCTATATGGTCTCCCTAAGATACACAAGGAAGGAGTTCCTATCAGACCTATTATGGCAGCCTATAACAGCCCTTCTTATACTATATCAAAATACCTTGTTTCATTACTTAGTGATTTCGCTAACAACCAACCTTTCGCTTAAGAATGGTTATGAGTTCCAGAAACAAATAGTTTTTACAGGATGGTGATCTACACATGACAAGTTTTGATGTAGATCTCTCTTTTTACAAATGTGCCTCTAAATGAAACCATCAGCATTATTTTAGACAGAATTTTTTTATGACGATCACGTAATTTTTCACGGTTTTAACAGACAACTTTTTAGGACATTTCTTGAGCTTGCTGTGCAAGACTCAATGTTTTGTTTTTAATGGTCAACTCTTTTCGCAGGTCGATGGAGTTGCCATGGGCTCCCCATTGGGACCTGTGTTTGCTAATATTTTTATGTCATTTTTAGAACAAACCTTTTTAACTAACTGTCCAGATGTGTGTAAACCTGTCTATTATAGACGATATGTTGATGATACATTTGCGCTATTCAAAGAACCCTGGCATAGAGAGATGTTTCTGGACATATCAACAGTCAACATGAAAATATAAAATTTACCATGGAAAAGGAAACCAACAACTCTTTACCCTTTTTAGACATCAATGTTAGCAGAGACAATGTAATTTACTACATCTGTGTATAGGAAAAAATCATACACTGGGCTTGCTAACAATTTCTACAGTTCATGCTTCAAGAACTTTAAACTTAATTCTATTTACACTTTGGTTTACACAGGGCTTTACGTTACTCTTCGAGTTGGTCTCTCTTTTACAATGAGATATTATTTTTAGTTAAATTTTTCTCACAGAACTCCTATCCTGAAAAACTGGTATATAAAGTCATTAACAGACAGCTGTCACAAGATTTCTCCAATCCGATGCCCTCCTATAATGTCTTAAAGAAAAAAAAGAAAAATGTATATGCCACTATCCCATTTATCTTCTGACGACAAGTTTTCTGCCAAACTTAAACAAATAATCGAAAATGAATTTGGCTGCCTTAAATTGCATTTAATTCCAATCAATCCACTCAAGATTGGCGTATTTCTTCGGCTATAAAGACAAACTGCAGGCCTTCATGAGATCCAACATTGTTTATAAATTCAAATGCCCGGGATGTCCCGGTATTTATGTTGGATCAAGCCGTAGGTTACTGCAGATGAGATACTGTAGCCATGTGGGATACAGCTTTAGAACGGGTCAAAAATTAAGCAAACCAGAATTTTCTAATATAAAGATCATGCCTCCATATGCAAAATTGAAATAAATAAAAGCACTTCTCTATTATTGGTGGAACAAGCCATAGCAATTACCTAATACCCTTGAGTCCTTATACATCAAACGGCTTGTTCCTTCTTTGAATTCTAACGTTTCCGCTTCTCCTCTTTATCTTGCATAACTGAAGTCGTAGGTTGGTGTCAAGTTTGGTCATTCGTTCTTCTCCTTCTCCTTTGGATGGTTTGGTGAGAACTGGTTCCTTTTACTATATACCTTTTATTTGTATTAATTTTAAATTTTGTAAATACTTTTTTTTCTTTTTTTTCTTACTTAATCTTTTTTATATAGAATATTATGTTTTTTTAAACTTTAACGGTATTTTATGTTGTTTCTTACAGATTGAAGATGCACATAGATAATGTTGCGAAACGTCTCTTGCTAATAAATATGGCCGCCTTTTTTGATGTGTTTGTTGGACCCTGCTGAATGCTGCTATATATATATATATATATATATATATATATATATATATATATATATATACATATATATATATATGAATACTTGATCACGAAGTATATAAAACGTGATGCTATATATAAATAAAGGTTTTTTGCCACGAAGGAAAAAATGAAAAAGCGAGATAGCCGGAGTACTTTCGGTCCTGTTCGGACCCTTTGCCTTAAATAAACGGGTCCAAACAGGACCGAAAGTACTCGGCTATCTCGCTTTTTCATTTTTTCCTTCGTGGCCACAAACCTTTTATTTATATATATATATATATATATTATATATATATATATATATATATATATATATATATATATATATAAGTGTTTACCACGGAGGAAAATGAAAGGCAAGAGATCCAAGAACTTTCGGTCTAACATGACCGCCCTTTACTTAGGCACAACTGATCAAGAGAGCAAACACATAGTACAAGTAAGCATAATATCCAAAGTGGCATACAAGATTTAGCATAAGTTAGATATTAAGCCTACTTGTACTATGTTTTTTGCTCTGTATGATCAGTTGTGCCTAAGTAAAGGGTCGTGTTAGACCGAAAGTTCTTGGCTCTCTCGCCTTTCATTTTCCTCCGTGGCAAAACATTTTATTCATAGCATCACGTTTTATATACTTCGTGATCAAGTTATTACACACACACACACACACACACACACACACACACTACACACACACTATTATATATATATATATATATATATATATATATAATATATAGATATATATTATATATATAATATATAAAGGTTTGTGGCCACGAAGGAAAAAATGAAAAAGCGAGATAGCCGAGTACTTTCGGTCCTGTTCGGACCCTTTATTTAAGGCAAAGGGTCCGAACAGGACCGAAAGTACTCGGCTATCTCGCTTTTTCATTTTTTCCTTCGTGGCAAAAAACCTTTATTTTATATATAGCATCACGTTTATATACTTCGTGATCAAGTTATTCATATATATATATATATATATATATATATATATATATATATATATATATATATATATATATATATATATATATATATATATATACAAAATGGAAATATGATTTGAAAATGATATTGGTATCATAATAATCTAAAAGCAAGTTTTCGTATCAACTTTCGAGTTATATTCAATAATTTTTATGCTTATTTTCAAAACCAAACCTTACAGGAAAACAATGAACGGCATCATCAATAACATCATCATCAACAACAACAACAACAACAACAACAACAACAACAACAACAACAACAACAACAATAATAATAATAATAATAATAATAATAATAATAATGATGATGATGATGATGATGATGATGATGATGGAGAAACAATTCCACAGTTATGTATAAATCTACATATATCTAAAGATATATATTTATATTTAAATATATGTATACATACACATAACTGTGGATTTTTTCTCTATTTCAAGACTCATGTTACTGTGATAATTTTTTTAAATAATAACAATAATGCTTGTAAGTTTTATACTATCTTCAATAACGCTTGTTTGTTTTATACTATCTTCCGTATTCCTTGTATGCTTCATACTATCCTTATGGTGCTCGTATGCTTTATAATATCCTCAACAATACCTGTATGCTTAATAGTATCCTTAATAATGCTTGTATGCTTTATACTATTTTCAATAATGCATGTAGGCTTTACACTATCTTCAATAATGCATGTTTGTTTTATACTATCTCCAATAATGCTTGTATGTTTTATACTATCCTCAATAATGCTTGTACACTTTATACTACCTTTAATAATGCTTGTATGCTTCATACATTAATGCTTGTATGTTTTATACTATTCTCAATAATTCTTGTTTGCTTCATACCATCCTCAATAATGCCTGTGTGCCTCATACTATCCTCCATTTCAGAGGTATCACGGCAGTGCAGCGGGTACGAGCACATGGACCGTGGGTACGAGCCTCTAATTGCGTCATGTCATATCGTGACCTCTTGGCAACAGGGATGTGTTGCCTGTCCTGTTGCAAACGGCGAGTTGCAATAGGTCAAGATAGTGGCTATATATTACAATAATCCACAATTTAATTCTATGGTTTTCCTGTCCTTGCAGACAATCTAACATCTATGGAAGTTTTTCGCAAGAATGTATGAAATTGAGTTTTACTCGCAAAATCGTCAAGTTTTTCTTCTGTACCATTATCTTGTGTGTTCTTGATTGTCTAGCTATCAGTTGCAGAGTTCCTAATAGGTTTATGCAATGTTCGTACCAGCCATATGATAAGTTTAGTCTTATGCCGAGTCAAAATATTCGCAGAAGCTATTTCCTATTAGAAATTGCTAACTTCTTTGAGCTCCTTCCCCTGTACTCCGCAGGAGGAACATAAATCCAAAAGTTTACAGGATAGATGCAGCCATAACACCATTCTTATAAGGTATTGCTGCATTTTATGTTTTATTTGATTATGAAGTATTATTCAACGTAAAGTCTTACAGATTAGAGACAGCCTTTTAATCTCCGGCGTCAGACCATCTCTCGTTGCGAATAGCATTAAGCTGTGTGTGTGTGTGTGTGTGTGTGTGTGTGTGTGTGTATGCAGTCATTGCTGCTCTACATACAACCCCCAGGTTATGTAGCCTCTACCTCAAGAGTAGACGCAGTAGCATCCTTAGAACACAAAGCATTTCTTTTATGTCTTTCCACTTGATTTCTCTCTCTGCAACCCACTACGAACAGAACAATACGGAAAACAGAAGGTCAAGAGGTCAACAGTGGAATGAAAAATGAAATCTGAGCCAAAGGCCAAGAGTTGGGGCCTATGTGGTCATTCAAGCTATGAAAGGGAAATTGTAACCTATGTGGACATTCAGCTCTGAAAGGGCTTGAAAGGCGTAACAGGGAGAAAACCCCGCAGTTGCACTATGAAACAAATGTATAGATAGGGTTGAGGAAAGTAAGGCGGAATAAAAGAGAAAATGAACGGAGGTACAGTAAAAGGGGCTGAGGGGACGCTGCGAAGAACCTTAAGTAATGTCTATACCGCACAGCGTGAGGTGCAATGACAAAAACTAGCCCACCAACCCGGGGAGGTCACCCTTAGAGCGTTTCGACCAGTTCCTTTGACGTAAGTCTTCACTAGCTGTGCAATGGCGATCAGTTTCCTTAGTTAAGGCTTAAATATCTTCAAATGTATCTGATCCCAGAAGTCATTACACATGATAAACTCCTAGATGTACAGTTCCTCGTTGGACGAGTGGTTTTCGCACTTGGTTACCAATCCGGTGGCCCAAAGTTCGATTCCCAGCTCGGCCAACGCGGAATCAGAGGAATTTATTTCTGGTGATTAGAAATCCATTTCTCGATATAATGTGGTTCGGATCCCACAATAAGCTGTAGGTCCCGTTGCTAGGCGACCAATCGGTTCCTAGCCGCGCAAAAATATCTAATCCTTCGGGCCAGCCCTAGGAGAGCTGTTCATCAGCTCAGTCAGTGGTATGGTAAAACTAAGATGTACTTAATTTTTCCTATATGTACAGAC
>NC_061101.1:49472872-49497872 GCF_015104395.2 Macrobrachium nipponense
ATGTACAGACACCCAAATAAATGTCTGCCGCTTCTCTGCGAAGTAGAACTTTCTGGGCCAAAAACCACACAACACTAACAAAATTCATTGTCTTTCTTTCAATCTTTGGCTAAAAGCTTTTACGGACAGAGCCAACAGACTACAAACCCAAAAAGGCTCCAAAGGAAATCACCCTGGAAAGAGACACAAGTTGCAAGAAAAAATGATAAGTCACTTTTAGGAAATAGAAAATAAAACCAATACACATACATTCAGCAAACATCAGCAGCAGAGAGCAGGAATGAATTTGCTTCTAGTTTAAACATTTGGAGACCAGGTGATTCCACAACTAGACTAGACACACTATTCCAAGTTTTAGTTGTAGCCGAGGTAAAGCTCCTCGTTAACTGAATAGTCTTCAACCTGATGCTGGTGTTGTGTGCAAAAGTAGCTAGGTCAGGTAAAGCAAAGCATGTTTGTCGTCGAAGTACTTTTTATGCAACAGACCTATTGACATAAATTTTTAAAAATGTCCCTAACTTTCTTTGGCATATAATCCTGTATGAGCCGAGGCCAATGAAACTTTCAGCCACCGAACATTGGAGCCTTTGTAGTTGGCACCTACAGCGGTGCCAGATCCACGATCATAGGTAACTTTAACCTTGAATAAAATAAAAACTACTGAGGCTAGCTGGCCGGAATGTGGTACGTTTGATGATTGAAGGGTGGACGATCAACATGCCAATTTGCAGCCCTCTAGCCTCAGTCGTTTTTAAGAATTGAGGGCGGACAGAAAAGTGTGGACAGACAGACAACTAGCAATTGCTATAATAGTTTTCTTTTACAGAAATCTAAAAATTCAGTGCCCAGAGATTTCCTTCTGACGAGGGAAACATCTCGTAAAATTCTTGCAGTAGAGCAAAATCTATGTATATAATTTGTGAGAATTTAATCTGTACGTCACTGCTACTGGCACAAGGTCTAGAGACTAGACCTTAGACTTCAGCTGGCAGCTTCCTCCTCCCTCTAAAAGAGGCAGAAAGTCTCTTGAATCTAGGCAGTTTTTATTACTAACTTCAAAAGGCTACAAACAAGTGATGAGAACTTTTAAAAAATTTATATGCTGTGATGTAATGACAGAACGAATGGCTACCCAAAAAATGAAATGAGAGAACAATGGCTTTTCTTACATTGAAGGCATACGGTTTAAGAAAAGTAGTAAATATGTTTTAAAAAATGGAAAATATAACGAAAATTGGAACTGGTCTGACATTCGTGAATAAAGAAATGTAAAAAAAGATAAAAACATTAGGAAAACTGATTTACAAATTCACCGTCGTAAAAGCTGTGTAATCCAAAAAAAGGGGTTCTCTTTGAAGCAAAAATAAAAAAACATACGATGAGACACAGTAAGCCGGTATGGCAGTGATTCTTAACCTTTTTCATCCTATGACACCCGCTACCCCGCGGCCGCCCCAAAGACTCTTCAGGATATTATCGTTTGACACCGCCTCCCAACCCAAAGACTCTTCAGGATATTATCGTATGACACCGCCCCCCAACCCAAAGACTCTTCAGGATATTATCGTTTGACACCCCCCCCCAACCCAAAGACTCTTCAGGATATTATCGTATGACACCGCCCCCCAACCCAAAGACTCTTCAGGATATTATCGTTTGACACCGCCCCCCAACCCAAAGACTCTTCAGGATATTATCGTATGACACCGCCCCCAACCCAAAGACTCTTTCAGGATATTATCGTTTGACACCGGGGGGCCCCCCAAACCCCCAACCCAAGACTCTTCAGGATATTATCGTTTGACACCGCCCCCCAACCCAAAGACTCTTCAGGATTATTATCGTTTGACACCGCCTCCCAACCAAGACTCTTTAGGAATATTATCGTATGACACCGCCCCCCAACCCAAGACTCTTCAGGATATTATCGTTTGACACCGCCCCCCAACCCAAAGACTCTTCAGGATATTATCGTTGACACCGCCCCCCAACCCAAAGACTTCAGGATATTAATGTAACCTCTATAATAAATTTTGAAGCGGTTAGATCAGACTAAATGGAAATGCCACTAACAAAAAACTTGAAAAATTCGACATAGCCGAACCCTTTGTGACCCCATAAGGAACCCGAAACGAACCCACCCGGGGGTCACGAACCCCAGATTAAAAACTGCTGCTCTATGGAATTTAGACTGTCAAGTCAAGCACAAAGGCTCTGAAGACTGAAAACGTGTTAGAGTGGTTGAACAGCAAGATAGACTCAGAAAATAATTGAAATGAAGTACAAGGAACTAAAGAAGTAATAGCTAGAGAGGCTGGACAGCAAAAGGTTAAAAGGCTAGACCGTAAAACGCTAAAAAAAATGGGTGAGGATCACTGTTAGCACTACCCCTTACGAGGCTCTAATAGATTTCGAATCTGAACATTTTTCATTTTCTATTTTCTCCACCAGAGCCCCCTAACAACTGCACTCCACCTACGGGCAGCAGCTATATAGAATTTAGGCCAACGGCCTAGGGCTGGGACCTGTGAGGTCATTAAGCGCTGAAAAGGAAATTGACGGTTAAAAGGTCTGAAAGGCGTAACAAGAGGAAAACCTCAAAGCAGTTGCACGAACTCAAGTGTTAGGAGAGGGTTGAGGAAAGTAAGACGGAAGAAAGAGAATATGAACGGAGGTACAGTAAAAGGAATGAAAGGCGTAACAAGAGGAAAACCTCAAAGCAGTTGCTCGATGAATCAAGTGTTAGGAGAGGGTTAAGGAAAGTAAGATGGAGGAAAGGGAATATGAATGGAGGTACAGTAAAAGGAATGACAGGGGATGCAGCTGGGGTCCGAAATGACGCTGCAAAGAACCTTGAATAATGACCACAGTGCACCGCATGAGTTGCACTGACGGCACTACCCTCGTACGGGATCCGTGTTAGTATATGGCTAGAAAGAAAAAACTGGATTCTAAAATAGCTTTGGCCAGCAGCCCTCGAGGCCTCACCAGAAATGGTTAGTAAACCTAATTTGCAGGTTTTCTGTTTAATTGGCTCATTAGAGATTCCACGTGGATTACAGTCGACGCACAATTTGAAATATCATACGCTATAATATTTCAACTCTAATTAAGGGCAGATATTTTTTGTGTGTTTACGGCAGGAATCTCCTAATCAAGTCATCCATTCGGCCAATTATCACCTTCATCAAATTTGCATAATCATAATATTCGGTATATGAGGTCTGGCTCATTCTGTATGGCACGGAATGGCATATAGTACCATTCAAACCAAAGACCAAACGCTGGGACTTGTGAAGTCACTCAGCGTTGAAACGGAAACTCATAGTAAAAAAAGTTTGAAAGTGTAACAGGAGGAAAACCTCAAAGCAGTTAGGGGAGGGTAGAAAGTAAGATGATAAGGAGATACAGCAAAAGGAATGAAAGGGGTTGCAGCTAGGGTCTAAGGAAAGGAGGCTTCAAAGAATCTTAAGTAATGCCTTACAGTGCACAGCATGAGGCGCACTGCCGGCACTAACCCCCTTCGGAGGAGAGTCGGAATAGACTCGTCCTGTGAAACATAAGGAAAACCATTCTGAGCCAAACCACGTGACTAAAAAGAGCAAGGAAAAAACGAGGCGTTTTTACCATTGTGGGCGACACTGCCGACGGACTCTCAATCCCCGTGGAAGGTAACAAAGAATCCATTGAATTCAACTTAATTGCTCGCATCCTGGCACCGAACAGGTGCACTCTGTTGATAAATAGCCGGTCGGAAAGAACGCAACTCTATAGGACTGTAGTTTGAAGGTCTCTCGACTCTCTCACTCTCTTCCTTTCTTTCTCTCTTTCTTCGTATCCTTTCTCCCTCTCACTTCCGCAGACTGTACATCCTTCCGACTACAGAGTACTACAGACAGGCGCAGATAGACAACAGACGCGTGGCCTCCGTCTTTCGTGATCACTGAAGGGGAAATCCGATTCGCTTTTGTTTACTGGAATTGTCGGGCTTCATGATCTCTATACGTCTATTATCTAGTATTATCTCTCATCGACGATGTTGCATGCGTAAAGGTTGCAACACAATCTGGGTTTTAGTATGATCGTCGGCAACATGATGATGTTTCGGGCATCTGCGATTGGCGTCAATTTTTAATGAGGAGTTTTTTTGCGCTTCAAGAATCATTTGTCGCTTCTCTATTGCGTCAAGAAGCCTTCAGTACGCACCAAAGGTGACCAATGTTTGGCGTAATGTTGATATATAAAGTTCCCGTTCATATTTTTTATCACTTAGCAAGACCTTTTCGAAGCCAGAGCGGCAAACATTGAAATCTCGGGGTTGAAATACTTTGAAATAATAAAGTTCATATTTTTGCCGTACTGTGAATCAGTAGTTTTCATGCGTGGTGTTGAGAGTTAAGAGACCAAACCCAGCCACGAGTTTAGCTACCTAATCCAATCCAGTGCCGGTCACAAGCCCGGATAAATTGGGAGGGCTGGGATCAGGACGGGCCAAGGGAAGGTCACCCGTCAAAGAAACATCTCCCAAAACCAGTTATGAGAGCCTTTCAAGGCTTGAAACAGTTGGAGGAGGGTCATTAAAAACAACGACCCCGACTACGGATTAAGCACAGGAGGAGGAGGAGGAGGAAAACAAGAACACTACATAATACACCTCTTAGGACGCATGCCTCAGGTAGACTGATGTGGAACACTGGGGCTGGATCGCCATCAAAATTCAGTCAGTTGAAAAGAGAGTTCGTCATTGTGAGGAGACACGAAGCCCAAATGAATTTTCTGACATCCACGACAGCGTTCTCGTCAAAGTCTGGACCACCTTTCAAGCGTCAAAGAAAGGAACTTGGCCTGATGCCGACGACTTTTCCAAGGTTTTTTGTAAACCTTCCTCCACTGGAGCAAAATTAGAATACACAATTCTAGGCCAAGCGACGGGACCTATGGTGGTCAATCAGCGCTGAAATGGAAATCGAGGGCAAAAATTGTAACAGGAGGAAAAAGAAGGAAAGAAGAAGAAGTAAGATGGAAGAAAAAGTAAAGTCTATCTTAGTTGAACCAGACCACTGAGCTGATGGTGAACAGCTGTCCCAGGGCTGGCCCGAAGGATGAGATAGTTTTACGTGGCTAGGAATACCAATTGGTTACTTAACAACGGGACCTACAGCTTAACGTGGGAACCGAACCACACCGAGAAATGAATTACTGTCACCAGAATAAATTCCTCTGATTTTACGTTGGGTATCGAACCCGGACCGTGAGATCGGTAGTCGAGCAAGTAACCGACTCGTCCAAAGAGGAACTCTAGTCAGGTTGAAGAAAGAAAATAGAGACAGAAGTACGCTAAAAGGACTGAAACGAATTGCAGGTAGTGGCCAAGAACCTTAAGTCATGCCTACAGTGCACCGCATGAGGTGCATTGACGGCGCTACGCTAACCCCACTGATACGACTCTGAAACACTAACTCAATTCATCTGAAGTTGACGCATCACACGTATACAGTAGTTCCACGAAAATGTCCATTCTTGGAAAAAATTCAGCGTTATATTCACGGTTTCCAGAACGATCTTTTTGCTATTGGCCTCTGGCCAAAAGTCGCCCCCCTCCCTTCCCCCTCCCCCGCTACAATGTTAGGAAAAGCCTTATCATATAGGATCTGGGTTGCCAAGGGAGCTGAGAGCTGGTATTCCCTCTGTCGGAGATCATTTCGCGCAAATCCATAAGATTTATGAGTCATTCTGTGCCCACTTGCCCCGTTTCCAGCCTCCGTTTACATCCTCTTTATAGTCTATCCTCCGTTCCGACCTCTCCTGACAAATGTTTCTGAGTGCAGCTGCTCTGAGGCTTTCCTCCTGGTACACCTTTCAGACCTTGTGACTCAGTTTCCCTTTCGGCGCTGAATGACCTCGTAAGTCCCATCGCTTGGCCTTTTGGGCTAAATTCTATAGTCGACTCCATTCCATTCCCCCGTTCCCCACTATGACAAGGAGACACAAATGATGAGGGGATTCCATTCCCCCGTTCCCCACTATGACAAGGAGACACAAATGATGAGGGGACCCGAATTCGGTGGCAAAGACGGCGACCAAGTTTACCCAATCAAAGGGATATAAAAAACAAGGCGTGATCCGATCTCCAGCTAGTCGCATCCAAGATTTTCCCCTCGTGCATAAGTTGTAAAAATTATATTTCGAACTTTTAACGTAAATTAAAACGTGTTCAAATTTACGTTCAAATAGAGCCTTGTTTCACCAACGAAACTTTTTAAAAGATACGCTACATTTTATTAGAAATAATTGATCTGTACTGTTTAACAAGCACATTATTTATTCTTTACATTTTCAATCTAATAAATAAATCATAAATATCCTATCCTAAACATCCTGTACCTTTAAATCAACGCAAAACACCTTCTTCAGACTTTTTTCGGCTCTTCCATTTACCTTTCCTACCCCCCCCCCAACAATAACAACAACAACAAAATAGTTTGTAGGCTTACTCCCCGAGTAAGTGAAAACTCAAAAATGGCCAAGAAAAGTCTGTTTATTTTTGGTTTTGACTTGACTAAACCAATAATGGTTTACGCCAGCTGTCCATGGCAGGCAAAAACAAAATGGATATGGAATATAAAATTTATGCCGAAGGCCAAGCACTGGGAACTATGAGGTCATTCAGCGCTGAAAGGGAAATTCAAAGCGAGAGGTTCTAAAGGCGTAACAAGAGGAAAACCTCAAACGAATGTTAGATGAGGGTAAAAAGTAAGTTGGAAGAAATAATATGAACGGAGGTACAGCAAAAGGCATGAAAAGGGGACACTGCAAAAAAAAAAAAAAAAAAAAAAACTCAGCGCTGAATGACCTCGTATGTCCCAGCGCTTTGCCTTTGACCTATATTTTGAATTTCATTCCATTCTATAACTGAATAAAAGAAAATTTAAAGGTCGAAAGAAAGAAACAAAGGAGACTCCAAAGACCAGATAACGTAACGCGGACATGAAGGTGACTTTGGGACAATCCATGAGGAGAGAAGAACCTTTGAAGAACAGGTTACGCCCAGTAACACCCAAAAACTTCTCCCGACACGCCAGACATTCAGAGCCCTCAATGGTGCATGCGCACGTCATCGCATTTTTGTTGTCCAGAATTTGTCACGAGTAAATGCATATCTGTCTGGGTCATTTTCTCTCTTCCATTGAGCAATCATGCGTTGTAGAACGTTCTTCTGCACCATACCCCAATACTGAATTCTTCACAAATTTACAACTTTACGTCGATGTGAGTCTACGGATGAAAGGTCGCTTGTTCCAGAACTGTAAAACGAGAACTGAGGCCTTCTCTGGAAAAAAAAGAGGGAAGCCATATCTTTAAAACTAACCATAGAATCTTCTTGAAAATTATCTCATTGTGTTTCCCGCACCCAAAATGCCCGTTATCATCTCAACCTAACCTAATCTAATCTAGATTAACCTAACCTAACCTAACTTAGGGGCATGGCAAAATTAACCGGTGCTGGTGCAATACTAGAATACACCTAGGGTGCAAAGTCAGCCATTCGGATGCTTTGGAATGGAATGAAATGGAATATAGAATTCTGGCCCAAGCACAAGCATCGGGACCTATGAGGTCATTCAGCGTTGAAGGGGGAATTGACAATACGAAGGTCTGAAAGGTGTAACAGGAGGAACACCTCAAATAGAGTTTTTTTTAAAGGGGGGGTCATTTTTCCCAAAATTGAACCTTTCTTCTATGAATGTCATTGCATATATATAGGTATATACAAGATGAAATACTTGCAAATGTTATTTTAGTTATATTAAGAAGAAAAGTTGAGTATGTGGTCTACGCCCTTCCACCCGATTAGATGTTATTCAAAGTACTGACTTTGGTTAACAGAATCTTGCTTATAATGTCGAAAGTTTGCACTGAAATTCAAGAATATTTTTTCATCTTTAATGTTTGATTCATTTATTACGTTAACGATAACATACATAGGTATAACTTTATTTGTTATGTTATATACTTTGACTTAACAAAAAATCAATAATACATACATAAGTATTACTTTATTTGTTATGTTATATAACTTGACTTAACAAAAAAAAAAACAATAATTATTTATTACTTTGTAAGTACGGTTTAATGAAAAGGATGGTCACACAAAATATGGACTTCCAGAAATTTGTGGGAGGGGGGGGGGCGGTCGTTCGACCCCCGACACCATCCCCCCGACTCGGTACGGGTCTGTCAAAGCAGTTGCACTATAAAACAATTGTTAGGAGAGGGTGGAAAGTAAGAAAGAAGAGAGAGAATATGAAAAGAGGTACAGTAAAAGGAATGAGAAGAAGTGCAGCTAGGAGCCTAAGGAAGGGACGATGCGAAAAACCATAAGTAATGCCGACAGTACACCACGCAAACCCCCCAAAAATATCTTTGAATCATGGAGAGTCAGGCGTGTCAATGAATTCATTCCCTGCTAAGGAGAAGCAAAAGAAAAGGTTAGACGTAGATAGGGCATGAGATACCCATTAGGGCAACATACGCACACTACCTATGAGAGCACTAAGAGTAGATACATCAAGTAGCGAATATTTCTATACACTTTCTCTCTTCGCGAAGGAAATTTAACCTTGATTGCATACTTATGGGCTGACTTTGACAATGTCTATTCTAGATTTCATGCTGACAATGAATATGGCCTCGTAGACTCTAAGGATGTATTAATAACAAGCAAATCTTATATATATATATATATATATATTATATATATATATATATATATATATATATACGCATCACTATACAAATGTCCTTTAATATCCAATTTGCTCTACCTCGGAATTAATATATTTTCACATACGTTAGCCGAAGGGGAATAATTTAGTTGAAAACAATTTCCTCCTCTCGTGGATTCGAACCAGAGCACAGAGGAGAAATCAGGACTTCAGTGACGCTGGCCGAGTCGGTAAAATCACTGCAGTCCTGATTTCTCGTCTGTGCGCTGGTTCGAATCCACGAGAGGGCGAAATTATCAACTAAAAATTCCCCTTCGGTTAACATATATGAAAATATATTAATTCCGAGGTAGAGCGAATTGGATATTAAAGGACATTTGTAGCTTAATCCAATATATATTTATATATTATATATATATATATATATTATATATATATATATATATACATATATATAAACATGTATGATTCCGCGCCCAAAGCAAACCCAACACAACTTGCAAACTGAGGAAACAAAAACATTCTCGTCGACCAACCCATGGAGCCATTCGCAGGCATATTGACATTGCAATTAACCAATCAATCAAACAATCAGCGGTTGCAATTTGCATCGGTCATACCAGCGAGCACATTATTATGATCAACACGGAACTGATAGGTCAGCCTCGGCGACGAAGACTCCAATAATGAAAAGCTGTGTTTTAGCAGAGCGGTGACCTACTTCGGAGAGAGAGAGAGAGAGAGAGAGAGAGAGAGAGAGAGAGAGAGAGAGAGAGAGAGAGAGAATCCTTTTCACGGAGACGACTCTTGTTATCCAGATCGATATAATTGTACGACCCCAAGCGAATCGTTGGCCTCATATGTATCCCAGCAACAAACAGATCTTTTCAAAAACGAGCGGTAAAGCTTCGTCGTGCAAGACTCGTCATAACTCGTGTGGGAGATTCGCGAGAACCTAAAAAAAAAATAAACAAATAAATAAATATATAAATAAAAGATATCGAGCGAATATAAATGATGAGAATGATGGTGTAATGTAGAAAGTATGGAGAGGTCGGTCTTCTAGAATGACCTTCCTTACGACGATTTTTTTTTTTTTTATTTATTGTCTCTCTCTCTCTCTCTCTGCTAAAGAGAGAGGGAATAGGGAGGTAGGGGAAAAGATGTCAGGGTGCCGGGGGGAGGTGCTGTGTTGATCTCACCACAGAGAAAGAGAGAGAGAGAGAGAGAAAGAGAGAGACGCTAAAGGTATATCTATCGTTGCAGCTTGACCAAACGGTTCAGTAGTGGACGGGAGGTGGCGCAAAGCAGACGCACGCACACGGTCGTTCTTCCAACTTCCTCTCGCCTGGGAAAAGTTTTCAAACCGCACACTGCTGCTGTAGCACTCAGCCGGGAGAGAGAGAGATAGAGAGAAAACTCTACCATACCCAAAACGGAGTGTTATTAATTCCCCGGTTCGAAAACGAGGGCACCACCCAACACCATCCCCGTATTTTGAAGGTGACCTCCACCGTGAATTAAATTGTGAAAATGCGCTGTCTGGTGATAATGGTGAGTGTTGACCCTGTTTCTTTTCATCTTTATTCTATTTTGTTTATTGTTATTATTTTATTCGATCAGAGATTTTGCGGCTTGCCTGATTTTCTTTTTCGCGACTGATTGATTGATGTCTACTGAACCTGGCGTCACTATCTATAGGTTAATAGAGCTTTCATAATGTTAAATAGGAAACTGAAAAGTTAATAAACACATATGGTTAAAAGGAGTTTCATAAATGAATAGATAAATAAATACATAAATAAATAAATAAATATATATATCTATATATGTATATATATATATATATATATATAGATATAATGATATATATATATAATATATATTATATTATACCTATATAATTATATATCATACGAATATGTTATATATATTTATTTTATATATTATGTATGTATTACAATATATTAATAATATGTGTATATATATATATTATTATATATATATATATATAATATATATATATTATTATATATATATATATATAGTATATACTATACTATATATATATATATATATATATATATATATATATATATATATATATATATATATATTAAATATAAATAATTGAAGAGGAAAGTATCTCCGTGTGGATGTGCATGATGGAGCAAGAGAGAAAGGTCAAAAAAAATTTAAATAAAACAAAAAGGGGGAGAGGAAGGAACAACAAACCGAACCAGCTGCTTGCACGAAATCGATCCCAACGGAAAGAAAGAGGCAGCGCAATAAAGCAAAGCTTAAGGCCAATCGTCTTGTGGATTTCCTCTCTAATTTCTAGATGCCGCCCCCCCCCCTCAAACCGCGCCCCCGCCCCCAGGAAAAAAGAAAATTCTTGCAGATCCAATAATGGGAAACCTAATAATTAAACATGGCCGTAAAATTGGATACAGTTATCTACGCATTTTCTTCTATTTTACTGTCATGTGTCTCTTTACATGTATACATAGATGTAGAGGGAATGTATTCAGGGAGCATATATTCATATGCATACAGCTACTGTATTTGTCTATGTTTTTATATTATAATATGTATTCTTTGTCCATATGCGTGTGTGTAACTGTAGTAGCCACTATGCCCTCTTAAATTCTCGAATTCTTCTCGCTTTTTTTTTTTTTTTTTTTTTTTTTTTGGGGGGGGGGGGGCAGGGATTCACTTGTCGCTACAAAGCCTCGAGATCCAACCTCAAAGAAATATAAAGAAATCACGATGTCCGGTAGTGGGAAACGAACCCGGATCCCATACTTACAACGAGGTCACGTTGCCGACCTAACCACGGAAAGGATAAGAGTCTATTGCCTCTCATACATACATAGTTAGCTATTTTTATTGACAAATTATATAACTATTAGTTCAAATTTGTCCAAAAAGAGACATAATACAAAGTAAACAGTAACCTCTTTTGTTCTCACAAGCACTACATGGCCTACAAAGCAAAGTACAACATCAACTACATATAACATTAACATACTAGATCATAGAAAACGAAAAAGGAACTTACAATAGAGAGAAACGTAGTCACTTAACTATAATTTTTCTGAAAATCATTCTGTCATAAACCTCGAATTATCAGTATCAAATCCTAATACGCATAATGCTTGGAAAAGGAAAGGAAATTTTATTTGAAGAAAAACAAAAAACACAAGGCAAAACAGCACATTACTTATAAATATGAAGAACTTCAATAAACATATGTACCCAAATCAACAATACTATAATTTTCATTTTGATAAAGTACTCAAAGAATCATAACTCAAGTTTGGATATTTATGCCTACAGACATAGTATGCCTGTCGTTTTCAGATCTGCTTATCAGAGCTGGAATAGACCCACCTCACCATCGCAGCCAAAAAGCAATCAAAACGACTGCCCACTTGGCTACGATGGTGAGTAAAGCAGAAACAACTCGTATTTTGTTCGCATTCACGTTTAAGTCTTTGCCAGCGATAACGCCTACAGCGATACTGCATTAATGTAAAAAGAAAAGCCACATTTCTTTATCTTTGTTTCTTCTTCTTAGCCTACTCCCTAGTTGGGGTCGCTGTTAGTATGCTATAACAAGTAGTATGATATGGTATCTGTGTCGTGAGCATAAATTTTTTAGAGCAACCTTGAAGAAAAAGAAATGTCTCCCAACAAATTTCTTTCTGTTTGTGTCTCACATTCGTGCAAAGTATGATATAATCCGTCTCCTTCTCGGCTTAATGCGTAGTAGGGGTCGCCGTTAGCAGGATTTATTCCACAAGTGTCATAATATGATTCCCAAGTCGTTAGCACAAATTAAATGGCCAGCCCAAAATAATCCAACTCCTTTTACTTCTAAGTTGAATCCATAGTAGGGGTCGCTGTTGGTAAGATTTAATCCAGAAGCTGCATTTTATGTTTCGCAAGTTGTGGGTGTAAATTTGACAGCATCCCTGAAGAAACGTGTGAAATATCTCCCAGAAAAAAAAAATGCTTTCTGTTTGTTTCTCATTGTCCATGGCAGCATGATATAATCCAAATTCTTCTTCTGAGCTTAATCCTTAGTCGGGGTCGTTGTTAGTATGATATAATAAGTAGCATAATATGACTTGCAAGTCGTAAATATCTCCCAGAAAAAAATGCATTCTGTTTGTTTCTCATTGTCCATGGCAGCATGTTATAATCCAACTTCTTCTTCTGAGCTTAATCCTTAGTCGGGGTCGCTGTTAGTATGATATAATAAGTAACACAATATGACTTACAAGTCGTAAATATCTGCCCAAAAAATGCTTTCTGTTTGTTTCTCATTGTCCATGGCAGTATGTTATAAACCAGCTTCTTCTTCTAAGCTTAATTCCTAGTCGGGGTCGTTGTTTAGTATGATATGATAAGTAGCATAATATGACTTGCAAGACCTAAGCATAAACGTTTTAGCAACCTTGGAGGAAAAGCTAAAATATCTCCTTGTAACATGACTGCGGACTGGACAAAACATCCTCAAACATCCTTGTCTAGATTTTGATCAATATCAAGAATAGTTCTGTTACTAATTTCGCCCTTGACTTTCTACACTTCCGAATACTGAGCCACAAAACGCCCGTTAACGAACTCGATGAAACTTGGGGGTAACGGACACCCATTGAGAATAACATACAAATCCATCACCCGCGATTCGGATCCCAACACATTCCTTTAATTAAGGGTCCGTACACTGGCTCTGAGTGTATCAGGTTTTTGTTTGTTTGTATGGTGCTTTTACGTTGCATGGAACCAGTGGTTATTCAGCAACGGGACCAACGGCTTTACGTGACTTCCGAACCACGTCGAGAGTGAACTTCTATCACCAGAAATACACATCTCTCACTCCTCAACGGAATGGCCGAGAATCGAACCCGCGACTACCGGGTTTTTTTTGTCGCCCGTGTATACCTACCCAGAGAGGCAGGAGTTGGAATTCCTGGTTATTATTCCTTTTGGGTGGTATTTTATTCCCGGTATGCGGTGAATTCGATTGCCCACTTGGCTACGATGGTGAGGTATATGTATGTATGTATATATGAGAGGGATGTGACTTTTATTCCTTCTCGTGGTCAGGTCGGCAACTTCACCTCTCTGTGATTATGGGACCTGGGTTCGTTTCCCGGTACCGGACGTCACAATTTCTTCAAAAATATTTTTCTTTGAACGGATTGGATATATATAATATATATATATATATATATATATATATATATATATATATATATATATATATATATACTGTATAAAGATTCATTTAAATGTTAAATTACATAGGTATATACTATGCATATAATATATATTTCTCTCTCTCTCTCTGTATATATATATAATATATTATATATATATATATATATATATATATATATATATATCCCCAAGGGGGGCTCCCACACCCCCCTTCCAAGCCGGCCTCCTTGCTCACTTGAAACCTCCGTGGCATTATTCCTGGCGAGTGTAAATAATCCGGGGAGCCATTTATCAAACGGGGCCCAACCCAGTTTAAATTCGGCGTTATTAAGAGCCCTCTCCTTCCTTCCGGGAGGGCGAAGCTGTGCAGTCTCATTATCTCGAGGTAAGGAATGGCCTCCCGCCCCCGCCCCCAGCGCCCTCTCTCCTCCTGGAAGCTGCGGGAGTAAAATGGGAAACAGCTACAGAAATCGCATAGGACAGCGTAATGATCAAGGGGAGAGAGAGAGAGAGAGAGAGAGAGAGAGAGTCACAAGGTAGGATGTCTCAAAGACTTGTCAGTCCATCCTAAGAGGAGACATCGTGTACTCACTTATCTCTAAGAGCATGTTTAGCTGTTCATTTACAGTGTCCTAATGATTTTGTCTAGCTTTCTTTTAAACTCTTCCACACTGTTGCTATTTGCAACTTTTGGTGGCAGTTTATTCCATGTGTCACATATCTTGTAGGTGAAGAGTTCCCACAATGGGATGCGTTGTATCTCTTCAGTTCCAGTTGCCATCCATTATTTCTTGTCTGGTTTTCGTTTAATGTAAATAGGTTACTTTCTACTTTTGTTATGACTTTCAGTATTTTGAATGTCTCTATTAGTTGTCCTTGCAATCGTCGTGTTTCTAAGCCATACATGTTTAGGCTCTCTAGTCGTCTTCGGTAACCTATTTGCCTGATGTTTGGATGTTTGTGGCTCTTGCTTGTACTCCTAAACTGTACCGCATATTCAAATGAGGTCTAACTATTGATGTGTAGAGACCTGCAGCACTGTCTCCTTGTTTCTGTATTTGAACTGCCTCTATGTATCCCACTAGTTTCTGTGTCTTCTTTTCAGCTTTTATGCATTGTTTTGTGGATTTTAAATCCTTGGTAATAATGACTCCAAGGTCCTCCTTTTGTTCTACACTATTTATGTCATTCCTAAGCAGCATGTAGCTGGCTTAAGGGTTGTTTGTTCCTATTTGTAACACTTTACACTTATCGAATTTAAAAGGCATTTGCCATCTTTTTCACCATTCTCCTCTTTTCGTTAGATCATTTCTTAAACTTTCCACTGTATCTGGGTCTGCTGCATTTACACCTAGTTTGGTGTCATCTGCAAATTTGGCTATCCTGCTAGTTAAGCTTACATCAGTGTCATTAATATAAATAAAAAACAAGAGAAGACCAAGGACAGAACCCTGAGGAACTCCACTTGTTTCATCTGCCCATTCTGATTCTTGACCATTTACTATTACGACTCTGTTTTCTATAAGTTGGCTAGTCTTCGATCCAGTCTGCTATTTCTTCTACAATTCCTAAAGCTCTAACTTTTGTCATTAGTTTCTTGTGTGAACTTTGTCAAAGGGCCTTTTGAAAATCTAAGTAGAGTATATCTATTGCTGTATTACTGTCGTAAATACCAAGCATGTTATGAAAAAACTCCAAGAGGTTTGATAGGCAGGATCTGTTTTGTCTGGAACCGTGTTAGCTGTTTAACAACTTCTTTCTATCAATGTGATCCACAATTTGATCTGCAATTATGGACTCAAAAATCTTACAAACGACGGACGTTAGACAGAATGGTCTATAATTTCCCGTCTCTTCTCTTGAAACTTTTTTGTAAACTTGGGGCACATTACCTAGTTTCCATCCTTTTAATGCCTTTCTTTGTACAGCACTTTTTCTGTAGTTTATATATCTCCTCTTTCATCTCTTTAATTTCTCTTGGATGAATCCCATCCGGGCCAAGAGATTTGAACTTGTTGAGTTTGTCTATTTTGTTTTTAATATCTTCTTCTGTAAATATTATCTTGTCCAACGGTTCTGCCCCTTCATATTCAATAGCAGGTTCCGGTATTGAGGCAGTGTCTTCAATTGTGAAAACACTAGTAAAAACTTATTCAATTATTCTGGCTTTTCCAAGTCTGAGTTCACCAGGTTACCTCTATTGTCCCTTAGGGGACCTATGCTATTTTTCGTTGGTTTCCTACTATTATCATGCGCAAAGAATTCTTTTGGGAAGCTGAGAGAGAGAGAGAGAGAGAGAGAGAGAGAGAGAGAGAGAGAGAGAGAGAGAGGGGGGAATACCAATAAGTTTTGACTTGTATTCTACTTGTTTATATGTGTGATAACCTGCTGGCATATTTTCATTATTTGTTTTACCGCAGTGTAGACGCATCATTAGTACTAGTGATTAAAAGACTACAGTACTACTAGCGACATTAATGCAGAGAGAGAGAGAGAGAGAGAGAGAGAGAGAGAGAGAGAGAACAATTATCCGATTATGAAAACCTATCAAGCGGATCTGCGCTCATTAATCTGTGATAATGTATCTTCAACTTGAAAATTTCGGACACGCACAACATGAGCTAGCGATAATCCTAATTATAATCATATATATATATATATATATATATATATATATATATATATATATATATATCTATATATATATATATATATATATATATATATATATATATAATTATATATGATATATATATATATATATATATATATATATCAATAAACAAGTAAAAAATGCGCCGAAGTTTCCTCGGAGCAATCGAGTTGTCTGTACAGCGTATAATCATGGACACCGAAAGTGGATCTATCTTTCGTTGGTCTCGGTGGGCGGACCTGTCCTATATCGTAGCCAGACGCACGATGATGGCTAACTTTAACCTTAAAGAAAATAAAAGCTACTGATGCTAGAGGACTGCGATTTGGTATCTTTGATGATTGGAGGGTGGATGATCAACAGACCAATCTGCAGCCCTCTAGCCACAGCAGTTTTTAAGATCTGAGGGTGGACAGGAAAAGTGCGGACGGACAGACATAGCCGGCACAACAGATTTCTTTTCAGAAAACTGAAAAAGGTGAAATAGACACAACAAGCACTGTTTCAGTCTCTCTACAACTAAGAAGGAATTTTCTTCTGCAGCAAATCTTTGTCTCTGGGTACTAAATGAAAGTCGTGTATAAGTCAGTTCTCAATGTCGTCCAACCAAGTCTCTGTTATTTCATACGTTTATTTGTATACATAGACATTATGTATGCGCTGTATATAATGAATATTATAGAAGAGAACGGTTCACTCCAGTTTTCGCTATAATCATTGAAGGCGCCTTAGACTCTGCTGTCCGGGTATCAAATTTAGCTTTGAATAGTTCTGATGTTTGTTTTTACCTTTATAAGAAGTTTTAGACAAATTGATTTCTTCTTTCCTGTGAATTTCAAATTTGGAAAAAAATGACTTTGAAACGTTCATTTAAAAAATCATGGATCTCTATTTTAAATAAATATGCAGCTGTGAAAACGACTAGATAAGGGCTACTAAGAAACGCAATAGCTAATATTCTTCAAAAAATAAAAACATAAACTGCGTAATTTTCATAAATAGATAAAATTAGGCAATGAAACACAAGCAAGAATATTACACTCATTCTCCCGTTGGGCAGAATGAAATCTGCGGATAAGACTAAATTCGTCTGGGAACCATTGAAGAGGTCTTACTGAGTATCAAGCCTAGATAACAGCGCGTGAAAACCACTGTGCAAAAAAAAAAAAAAAAAAAAAAAAAACAAACAAATAAAATAAACAAACAAATAAATAAAAATATTAGAAATGCCAATAGCGTGTCCGTTACAAAATGATCAGGGATACGGTTCGTTCCAGCATCAAAAGGGAGTACCTATGTGGGCGGTGTTCTACATGGCGATGGGGTGTTTGTGTGTGTGTACGTGTGTGTTTTGTGTGGGTGAATCTGTGTGTGTATGTGTGTGTGTTGTACAGCGGGTGAGTTTGTGAGTGTGGATGCATTTGTCAGCTTGCGTTGCGTGGGTGCATCTGTTTGCATGTGTGTGCGCGCGTTTAAATTCAGGGTGTCAAACTCAATTCCTTTCGAGGGCCAATTATGCACTTAGTTATGGTCTCGAGGACCGTCAAAGATTTGGTAATTACTTATTCCTTATTCCTTATGATTCATTTATTAAGATTTGCAATAAAGGAGCCTTATTGCCAGCAATTATTATATGAGATACATTAATAAATTATTGTCATATGAATGAAAGGTAAAACTTATTATGTCTCGTTTTAACAGTTTCATAACTATGGTTAAATTTTCCTCAGTTCTAACAGTTATATAGTAGCTCGAGTTGAAAAATCTCTTGGGACCTCAAGGGCCACTTAAGGCCATCCCGTGGGCCACATTTGGCCCCCGGGCCATGAGTTTGACACCCCTGGTTTAGAAACATCTCAGATAAACTAAAACTATAACCTTTCTCATGAACGAAATCATTATCCGTTAAGTAATTCAGTTAAATAATTTCACATCATATTCTCACACCCAACCTCACTTCCACTATAGCCATTTCTACATATCTTCACAAAGCTACACCTATAAAAACAAAAAAAGAAAAAAAAATTATCAAAAGCATATGATTTTCTTATTGAAGTTCATTAATAGATTTATTGTTTCTAGTGATGACTGATACACTGCTCTAACCGATCTTTTCTAGATGTTTATCCACTAGAAGCGTTATTATCTATGTTTATGGCTCTTGTCTCAATTGTGACAGCTGTCAAATCACAGCATTATTATTATTATTATTATTTGTTGTTGTTGTTGAACCCTATTCATTTGGAACAACCCCTCAGGGGCCACTGACTTGAAATTCAAGCTTCCAAAGAATACGATGTTCATTTTGAAAGAAGTTGCAGAAGGTAATAGGAAATACAGAAAGATGAGATTAGTTTCTAGAAAAGGAAAAATTAATCAACAAGTTATTAAAAAAACAAATAAAGATGTAAATATATTATGAAAGTAAAAGAATTGTTTGAAGGTAGCGATGCGTTGCTCCATCGCTTGAAATTTTGAGACTCCAGCTTCACAAAGTCCTCAGGGAGGCTGTTCCAGAGTCCAACGGTGTTTGGAGGAATAAAGGACCTCTGGAACTATGGAACTACTGAGAAGTTCGACAACTTAGTACATTTACTGCATATTGGCGCTTCTGCTGTTCAGCGAATGTGGTTGCTCTTGGCAGATAAAAGAGGATCAGGGACCAACCATTCATCTGAAAGATCTCTGTTCAAGTACAGCTTATGAAAGAGTGATAAACAAGAGACCATCCGTTGATGGTCAAAGTCACATCTGCTGTAGTTGGGAAACAGCAAACTATCACCACGAAGCACTCTATATAAAGAGATAAGATCTCTAATTGGTTCGTATCCAGAAACAAGTATGGGACGTGTTACAATATACTTCTAAAACATTCACACGAACATCATATCTGTGAGTTATGTGTAAAGTCAATCATTCACTTCCCTTTATTTTTTTATTTATTTATTTTTTCTTTGGACAACACTGACTTGACCTATGGTATTTTAATAATAAGAGCGGAGGCTCAGATCGCACTGGGGACTTCCAAATCATCTGTCCGTGCAAAGCATAAATAAGGAATTGTTGCTTAGTTTTCTTTTGATTGTGGCAAACGTTATGAATAGAAGAGATGCCGAATACGAAAGGGGTTGAATTTCATGTCTCCAAACTCACACCGTATTCTTAGGTTTTTCGTTTGGATGCCTGAATTTCAGGTCAGTGGCGCCTGTGGGCTTGTTCTTTACGAGCAGGGTTATCTTCTGAATACTGAATATAATAATAACAATTAGAATGCCCGTGGGCTTGTTCTATACGAATAGGGTTACCTTCTGAATAATAATGATAATAATAATAATCATCAGTAACACCTGCGGGGTTGTCTATATAGGGTTATCTTCTGAATATATATAATAATAATAATATAATAATAATAATAATAATAATAATAATAATAATAATAATAATAATAAATTAATAACAACTGTGGGGTTTGTTCTATATAAGGATATCTTCTTAATATAATAATAATAATAATAAATAATAATAATAATAATAATATAATAATAATAATAATAATAATAATAATAATAATAATAATAATGCAAAAACGATTCAGTTCAAAACGTCTCAAGTATTGCACAGTGCCTAATCAAACATGATTTCATATAAACTATGTGAGCAAGGACATCTATCAGAGCAAATAGAATTACAAAAAAAAAGAGATTATAGATAAATAATAAGAAAATAAATCAAAACATTTACAACGTCTCTTAGTAAATTATAAAATGACATAATAAAAAAAAAAAATTTCCAAAACGTCTGCTGTAGGAAATTCGTTGCATCCTTCCAGCTCGAAGGATTCATTCGACGTGGCAAACGCAAAATGTCGATGGCAGTATGCTCGTAGCTGTAAAGAAAGCACAAACCTTGAACTGAATTACCGCTTTCCAAAAGTCATGCCTGGTGGAATGACACGTCCGTCAGACATGGCTGAAGGTTTTGACAAGACTTGTCTTCACGAGGTTATTATTATTATTTGTTCTACGGGGTCCACAATCATAAAAATGTTAAAAGTTCGTATATGATTTATAAACACTGTATAAAGTGTTTATGAAGTACACACGAACTTTTAACATCTTATAAAAATGTTAAAAGTTCGTGTGTGATTCACAAACACTTTATATTGTTTATAAATTATACATGAACTTTTGACATTTTTATTGCTGTGAGACCCTTAGAGCATTGTACAAACTCTCGTGATAGAGATTTTGTTCTCATTTTATTATTATTATTATTATTATTATTTCACAGTCCTCCAATTCGACTGGGTGTATTTGTAGTGTGGGGTTCCGGGTTGTACCCTGCCTCCTTAGGAGTCCATCACTTTTCTTACTATGTGCGCTGTTTCCAGGAGCACACTCTTTTGCATGAGTCCTGGAGCTACTTCAACCTCTAGTTTTTCCAGATTCCTTTTCAGGTATCTGATCGTGCCCTAGGCTCTATGATTATGAGTACAATTTCCACTGGTATATCCGATGTTCTTCTTATTTCTATTTTCAGGTCTTGATACTTATCCATTTTCTCCCTTTCTTTCTCTTCAACTCTGGTGTTACACGGTATTGCGACATCAATGAGTGATACTTTCTTCTTGATTTTGTCAATCAACGTCACGTCAGGTCTATTTGCATGTATCACACTATCTGCTCTGATACCATAGTCCCAGAGGATCTTTGCCTGATCGTTTTCTATACCCTTCGGGTTGGTGCTCGCACCACTCATTACTGCAAGGTAGATGGTGTTTTCTCGCACAGGCTCCAGTGGAGGGCTTTTGACACTGAATCATGCCTCTTTTTTGTACTGGTTCTGTGCAAGTGCCGGACATTATTTCCATCTATCGTTATTTGGACATACCTGGTTCTTAGGGCCTGATCTTGTGCCGCTGTTATCATACCTTCAGTTTCCTTCTTGAGCTCTCCCCTCTGTAGTCATTGCCATGTTTCATGGCTAGCCAGTTCTTTAGTCTGTCTCATGTATTTGTCCGTGCATGCTTGGTTTGCTGTGCCATTCCTCGTTCATTTGCCATTCCTCCCTGTCTCTGTATATTTCTGGGTCTTCGGCTATTATTATTATTATTATTATTATTATTATTATTATTATTATTCAGAAGATGAAACCTCTTCATATGGAACGAGGCCACCAAAGGGCCCACCGACTTGAAATGCAAACTTCCAAAGAATACGGTGCTTATTTGAAAGAAGCTACAGAAGGCAAAAGGAAATACAGAAAGAAGGGATCCATTAATATTAATAAATAAACAAAGAATATTGTACCGCTCAAGAGTAAATTGTTCTTGTAATCATTTCTGATGCGTCTGGCAAGGGACACCATACAGTTAAACCTGGACCAATTTTAAGATTTGGGTTCATTTCGCGAATTCCAAGACGCGCTTCTTTGTTGGATCACAAATATCTTGGCCCTGAGGACTCGTACCACCTTGTTGGATCTACATACATGGCCTAGAGGGACTATGTTTTATTTTCTAGCCCAATTCACATTAGCTTAAGGGTACATTTCATTCAATAAATCTGATGAAGATGGAAGGAATACACTCCATGACAACAGTTGCTTATCCCTTTCAGTTTCAAAACCTTCAGTACCACAACAGACAATTTAAAATTTATCTCCCTTCAAACACGGCTACAAAGATTAGACCTTTCAGAATCGATTAGGAGAGAATATAGGATTTTGGCCGAAGGCTAAGCGCTGAGGCTTGTGAGATCATTCAGCGCCGAAAGGGAAATTGAGAGTGGGAAGGTTTGAAAGGCGTAACAGGAGGAAAACCTCGAAGCAGTTGCACTCTGAAACAAAATATGAACGGAGGTACAGTAAAAGGAATGGAAGGGGTTGCAGGTAGGGGCCGAAGGGACGCTGCAGAGAACCTTAATACCTACACACCACCGCACGAGGCGTACTGACGGCACTACTAAACAAGATCTCTCGACGATTAGTCATTTTCTTTGGCAAATCCTTCATCTTCTAGTCACGTGAAGTTTGAGTTCTTTGGGGGGATAATGAATCACGATTAACATTCGTTCTTAAATAAAAAGAAGAAGAAAAGTTCAGTTCTAGTTAACCGAAGTGAAAAATTCCATATCACGCGTGCTCTGAACCGATTGCTGTGAAATCTCCCCATATTCGATCGATGGAATGAAAAGGGGTATGCGATGCCCCCACAAAAAATAAATAAATAAATAAAAAAATAAAAAATAAAAACTGCTTTTGATGATATTCAATAGAATGAAATGGAATGAAATATAAAATTTAGGCCAAAGACCAATCGCCGGATCCTACGAAGTCATTCAGCGCTGACAGGGAAATTGAGAGATTAAAAAGGTCTGAAAAGTGTCACAGGACATTCCCCAACGTTTTCTAAACCTTCTGACACCGGAATGAAATTGGAATATAAAACCTAGGCCTATGGCCAAGAGCTGGGACCTATGAGGTCATTCAGCGGTGAAACGGAAAGTGAGAGTTGAAAGGTACAACAGGAAGACAACCTCAAAGCAGTTGCTTCATGACACAATGGTTGAGGAAAGTAAGATGGAGCAAAACGAATATCAATGGAGGTACAGTCAAAGGAATAAGAGGAATTGCAGCTAGGAGCCGAAGGGGAGCTGCAGAGACCCTTAAGCAATGCCTAAAGTGAACAGCGTGGGGTGCACTGACGGCACTGACCCCCTACGGGCAAAGATTAAACAGATTTCTTCTCAGAATTCCCGTCTAAAGCGCTGCCCTATCATGAAGTAACTATTTCTGCATTCTATAGGAATCTATCATATCTAAAATCACGAACAATGCTAAGAAATACATAAAACCGTGATAAACTGTTCCGTAACCTAAATCCACAATTATACAAATCTATTGTATTGATATGCAAAAGCTGAATGAATGTTTACTTTTAAAATTTAACTTTAACACTTAGAAAAAAACAACCACTAAGGTATTTGAAAATCTTTGTTGTACCTGTTGCATATTGATACGATTTACTTATGTAATTGTGGAATTTCTATTATATATATATCATGAACAATGCAATTAAGAATGAAGTTCGCAGTAATCTTTGTCATTATACATCTAATCATGTCATTATAATTGGAGTTTTATTATCGTAGTTACTTCTATTACGATGCAAAATGTAAAACAACACACGCTGTCAAAATCTAATTGGTTATTCAAAGGTTAATAATAATAATAATAATAATAATAATAATAATAATAATAATAATAATAATTAATAATAATAATAATAATACAGTTAACATTTCAAACTGCTTCCCTACACTTCCGCTTTCCTTTGATGTCTAGCCTTGACTAAAATTCATCTGAATTACGGGAGTTTTTTTTATTTAAGCAGATTGATGTTCATTAATCATTAACCGTAATCCGTCGAAGTTATTTCGGATCACACAAGAATCGGAAAGTATGACCATCATCAATGTAACTCCACGCCAAGAGAGTACATTTAACAGTGGAGTTACACATTCAAAGACTAAACGGTTAGAGTTTCCGAGTCTATTTTTGCCTTTACCTACCCAAATACCCTGATTAACGATATAAATAACCATAACCACAGAATAAACTGGAATTTGTTACATATAATTCATAGCAGCAATTGTCGATACAAAAACCAGATGGTGGAGTCAGCTTTGGTTAAACAAAGAAAGGTAACATATATATCCAAGGGTTCCTGGGACTCAGATATCATAGATAAAATCCTCCTCCAATCAACACTTAAATAGATTAAAGAGAAATTATCAATCAGGGTCACATAGTCAAACAGCTTAGCTGTGGATGGCTCTCTTGGTATAAATGCTGCTTTTTCTGTAACTTTTCTCATTCGTTACCTACCTGAAGGGAGAGACAGTACATTTCCTGAAATATAGTACTTATTTTCTGTATTTTGGCACTTTTATGGGCTCTTTTTATTAGATATATATAATATACGTATATATTCCACCACACTCCAAATTCCCTTTGAAAGGGTTAATATCCGAACGGTACAACCTTCCAGCGCTTCAACAAGTCTCCAGAATGAGGTTGCTACCCTACCTTCTGTTCTCAGACCTCAGCAGAATCTGGGTGGGCTGGTCGGCGGCGGATAGGGAACAGTCCGCGGACCTCACAAGAGTTTTCCGAGTGCTGCACCACTCTGAATCGGTGCTTTTTTCGACTGATTTACCCTCTGTGTACACATATATATATATATATATATATATATAGATATATTATATTATTACTATATATACATATGTATATATATATATATTTATATGTATATAATTTATATGTATAGGTATATAATATAGATATATACCTAATATATATATTATATATCATATATATAATTATA
>NC_061101.1:49502872-49505334 GCF_015104395.2 Macrobrachium nipponense
TCTCCTTCATTTTAGACAGTCTGCTATAGGCACTGGCAGGGGTTATCAGGCAGGCCCATTGGCATTTCTCTATACAAGATGACACTTTCTTGAAAATACCTATCGCCTGTATCATACCTTCGTTTTAATATACATATATATATATATAAGTATATTAAAACGAAGGCATGACACGGCCGATATATATATATATATATATATATATATATATATATATATATATATATATATATATATATATATATATGTATAGATAGATAGATATATATATATATAGATATATGTATATATATATATATATATATATAGATATATATATATATATATATATATATATATATATATATAATCAATGGAATGGTTTACAACAACGAATAAAGCTGCCTACTCGTGTTTGCGTATATATGTTTATCACAAACTGACCAGTGGCGTGAAAGCAATTAGATATTCAAGCAAAAATACGACGTATATATGTATAAAATATATATATATATATATATATATATATATATATATATATATATATATATATATATATATATATATATATTATACATTATACACGTCTGTATATTTGCTTAAATATCTAACTGCTTTCACGCCACTGGTCAGTTTATGATAAACATATATACGAATGCACAAGTAGGCAGCTTTATTCGTTACTGTAAACCATTCCATTGATACTGGATGTCTCGAGAGCACTACAAACAGGTCTTGCGAGAAATGTCTGTCAGTATATTAGAGCGTTTCACATTTTCCAATAGTTTCAGGAGAACGACACCTTTAATTTCCAAAGCTATACAGTTGCTGTCCTTTGGTAAATGGGAAAAGGTTATGGGTACTACCCGGTGTCATTTCGCCAATTGATTTCGTCCATCTGTATTGTTACGTGGTCAAGTTTACGTTAGAATAGCACTATTACACAGATGCACGCGACCATACATACTCATACACATATGCAAAGCATATATACACATGTAAATATCCCCACATTATATACGTTTTATATATATATGTACTATGTATGTTAATGTCTATGAATAAGTACATACGTATACTTTATATATCTATATAGATATATATATATATATATATATATATTATATATATATATATAATATATATATATATATATAATATCTATGAATAAATGTATAAGCATCCATAACTCAGTAGTTCAAACTCTCTTTCACAGAAAACAAAATTAGAATTCAATCCTCACTGAAGGAAAACGACATTGCATAGATTCTAAAAAAAAATAGATAAATAAAATAAAATAAAATAAAATAAAAAATAAAAAACTGTGCCTCTGATGACGTCAGCAGTGATGAAACTGGTGTTGGAGGCGACAGTCGGTGGGTGGCAATCACGACAGAAACTAACTTGTTAAAAAAAAAGGAAGGTTCAACAGCCTTCATAGCTACCTCCTCACAGAGGGAATATGCAAATAGCTTGAATATATATATATATATATATATATATATATATATATATATATATATATATATATATATATATATATATCTATATATATATATATATATATATATATATTATATATATATATATATATAATCAATTACAGTCAAGCACATACAACTGGGAACTCGAACATATGAGAGAGAGAGAGAGAGAGAGAGAGAGAGAGAGAGAGAGAGAGAGAGAGAGAGCACGGAGTTACAATGTATTGATATCTCTCTGTTCCGAAGTAAAGAAACACGACAGAGGGACCATTACAGATAGATGGAAGGGAAGTTAAGAAAACCATTGCACGAACGAGGGAATAGGGTGAGATCTAATTAGAAGATATCAAGTGTCGTGTTGTGAGAGAGAGAGAGAGAGAGAGAGAGATGATATAACGTGCCAAGCCAAACTTACTTCAGTGAAAAATGATTATAAGCATATTTCGCACCCTACCTTTTGAACAAGCTCCTTGTGCGGAGAGAGAGAGAGAGAGAGAGAGAGAGAGAGAGAGAGAGAGAGAGAGAGAGAGAGAGGATTCGGCAACACAAAGACGTAGTAGACATTCATGACAAAACAAAAACGGAATGATGCTTCTTCAATGAAAGTCGTCCGAAACAACTCAAACGGCAACGGACGCATTCCTTATTGATCTTGACGACTAATTAAAAATGCATTTCCCGCGAATATTCGCTTCCTTTAAACCCGGAGACAAATTATAAACTAATCGCGCTCTAATGAGACCCATATTTATGGGTGTCCTGTGCCAAGACTCGCCGAATTATTGAAAGCGAAATTTCATCAAAAATTATAAACATAACATAGTGACTATTACGTATAACCCAGTGTTTCGTAATTAAGATATATGCAAACAAAGGTGTAATCACTTCTAATGGTGATATGCCCTCATTATCATCATCATCATCATGTTTATTGATGATATGCCATCGTTATCTCCATCAGTATCATTTTTTACTGGTGATAAGCCGCCATGATCATCA
>NC_061101.1:49505834-49535834 GCF_015104395.2 Macrobrachium nipponense
TCGAAGAAAACACACAACTCGAGGTGTGGAAATGAGCTTCAAGCAACAATCACAAAAACGAAAAAAAAAAAAAAAAAAAAAAAAAAAAAAAAAAAAAAAAAAAAGTTTTCGTCAAATACTGGCCACTTAAGCAGAGGCTATACCAGGGGCACGCACTTCGCATGAGCACAAGTGGAGCACCTGTGAGTGTTCTCACACCCACCACCAAGTGCCTGCGGAGAGAATCACAACTTTTAACTCAGCCAAATGCGAAGCAGGTCGTGCCTACCCGAGCATGTAACGAGACAAATAGGCCTTAAATGGATATTCTCCAGAAGGGGGAAGAACCCGGCACTGGGGCAAGGTCAGATAGTGATAGGATCAAACTCCTCATCCTGCGACGAAGAGAGACAGGGAGGGAGTCCTTCTCTGAGGGGAATGACGCACCACAAGTCTGCCAGTTTGTTACGATCACCGCCCCAGGGGCTTCTTCAGAGAGTGTGTCGCTTCCCTCTGAGCCCCAAATAATTCTGAGCGTCAGAAGTTTCGTAATATTAACTTACATTTCAGCATTTTAAGGGTGGAGATGTTTCAGTACTATGATTATCATTATTGTGAATAAAATGGCAGAATTCAGCGAATTAATCTTATATACTATC
Source organism: Macrobrachium nipponense (assembly GCF_015104395.2). NCBI lineage: Eukaryota > Metazoa > Arthropoda > Malacostraca > Decapoda > Palaemonidae > Macrobrachium > Macrobrachium nipponense. Next base: position 49,506,473 of record NC_061101.1, read on the forward strand.
TTTTCTATTTTTCTTGTTACTCGCTTTTCTGGCTCAGCGATTCTTCGCAATAATTGGCCAACATTCATACTGCGAAGTATCGCCGAGCCAGAAAAGCGAGTAATGAGAAAAATAGAAAAGATAATATAGGTATAAGATTAATTCGCTGAATTTTGCCATTTTATTCAACAGAATCTGTTTAAAAGAGGGTCTTCTCCCAAAACAAAATTATTATTATTATTATTATTATTATTATTATTATTATTATTATTATTATTATTATTCATAAATGAACCCTACTCATATAGAGCAACCTCACAGGGGGCCACCGACTTGAAATTCAAGCTTCCAAAGAATATGATGTTCGTCAGGAAGAATGAAGAGGAGGCAAAGGGAAATTTAGAGAGATGAGAACTCACTTATTATGAAATAAAAAAAAAATAAATGAACGAAATAATAAACAGATAAAAATGTGCCTCTTTGCCATCACTGACAGAGAGAGAGAAAGTAAAGTACGGAAGAGGGTACAAGTGACTTGCTGGCAACAACGTCAGCAGCTTTTCTTAAACTTTGCAAAAATTCTAAATTTTTAATGGACTATATATACATCTGAACACAAACAAACATATTTCTATTAATAAAATATGCACCAGGATCATTTTAACTGCAAAACGTAAAATCCTTTTTTAATCAGATATACCTTCAAAAGATTAAATTTAAAAAAAACTTTTAAAGCAAGAATTGATTAAGCGAATGTCGTCTGTATCCATGTTTGCCAAATGGTGATTCCGTGACCAAAAAAGGGTTGAAAAATGAGAGGAAAACACTAAAGCAAATGCTACCACACAACATTTGCATTCTTGACCATTGCAACTTGTAGTTTATGTCAGCAAAGACTATCACGACGCATTTCAAATGACAATAGCTTTCAGTATGCTAATTATTTGGAAGAAAGAAGTCTATAAGAGTCAATTATTTGGAAGAAATTAAGTCTATTAGAGCCAAAAAATATCTATTAAAGTGTTCAAAGTTTGTACGCTGGAACTGGAGTATACATTTGCGGTTGTGGTTGGAACAATGGTTGCATTTCAAAGAAACGTGTTTGCTTAACCGGTTCACTGAGAGAAAATAGAACTAAAAATCAATAAGATTGTGAGACAACATAGAGGAGAGTACAGACCACAGAAGGAAGGCGAAGGAGAATACCAGAATACGACAGGAGATTCAGAAAGAGAAAATGACGGCAATTTCGAAAAGAGGAAGAAATAAACGAATAACACCATAAAATGATGAAGACAGACAAGGGATTTAATCATCTCCAATTTGATGAAAAGTTGAGTTATTGCAATATAATTATTACTATCCAAAGAATGGGTCCTTTTCATAGGGAACAACACCACAGGGGCCACTGACTTGAAATTCAGGCTTCCAAAGAATGTGGTGTCCCTTAGAAAGAAGCAGGAGACAATGGGAGATGTAGAAAGAAGAGATCACTTATTCAAGAAGAGAAAACGAACAAATTCGCAAAATTAATGAATGGAAAAAAATGTAAGTGAATGTAAAAAGTGACACTTATATTCAGACAAGGCAAACATGCAGGACACAAGTACCCCCAGAGGGACCAAAAGGGCCACCAGGTGGCTGAAACTCCAGGCTGACTCAATAATGGGCCTTTTCAGAAAAGCACGAGAGGGGCTAATGAGTCAGACCTCTTTCGAGGAATTCATTCTGAACACTGAACATTGCACACACAAAGGAGAGGAAGAGCTGTAGCTGATAAAAGGTTGATGGACGGGCAGTTTCCTTCGAAGTTAAGTATATCTTAGTTTTACCAGACCACTTAGCTTATGAACAGCTCTCCTAGGGCTGGCCCGGAGGATTAGATATTTTTACGCGGCTAGGAACCAATCGGTTACCTAGCAACGGGACCTGCAGCTTATTGTGGGATCCGAACCACATTATATCAAGAAATGCATTTCTATCACCAGAAATAAATTCGTCTGATTCCGCGTTGGCCGAGCCGAGAATCGAACTTCGGACCACCGGAGTTTCCTTCGAGACTTCAAGGATGATAACATAGATCAATCGAGTGTAGATAAATATAAATTAAAAATAAGTAAATATAGAGAAGCATAGACATCGACAGCACACACAAATTATATATATATATATATATATATATATATATATATATATATGACTGGTAAAAATGTCTGTTACAACAGAATTCCATCTAATAAAAGAAGCCCATAAAAACACCAAAATATAGAGAGAAAAGTACTATATCTAGGGACCGCTGTCAACCTCTTCATCTACCTGTGAAATATAGTACTTGTTGTCTCTATATTTTGGTGTTTTTGATGGCCCTCCTTTTATTAGAATATATATATATATATATATATATATATATATATATATATATATATATATATTATATATATATATACATCTCAAAAAAGCAGCGAATCTCCTCATATATTTTCACGTGCATCTGCGTGCCCCATGTCTCTCTCTCTCTCTCTCTCTCTCTCTCTCTCTCTCTCTCTCTCTCTCGGTCTTCCTCCCTTATTTCACAGATATTTCGGGGACAACGTTTTAAACCTTTTAGCTTGTTTCAGCACCACGGACAGGAGTCTTCCATTTAGGCCATTTACGATTAGACTACATACAACAGCCTTTCACAGAGCCATTTATGTTCGCAAGCTATATAATAATATATATATATATAGATATATATATAATATATTATATATATATTATATATATATCTAATATTATACAATATATTAATACACCATAGTAGTTTATTTATATAAATTTTGAATTGGTTAAATGACTGGTTACGAAATGGAACTAAAAATTGAACTATTGTTACATTGCTGCTCTACAAGCAGTTAAACTTTATTGCTTGGAAGAAACTGACTGGCAAAGTTATTTTGGTACATTTATATATATATATATATCTATATATATATATATATATATATATGATATATATATATATTTATAATATATATATCTATATATATTATATTTAATGTGTGAACATATATATTTATATGTATATAAACACTACTTACATAAATTAGAAGGAATGAGTGTTAAGTATGATACTGTTTCACTCATAAAATGGTTCTTGTTAAGTACTTATCAAAATAATAAATTCAATATGCTAACGAATGGAAAGACAGCGGTTGTCAATAGCACTGTACATATGACATGCCCATGTACAGTGGCAGCAAAAGAGTCAATGAGCGACTGACGAGGATGTATAAGGTATGTCTGGATGATGGAAAGGTTCCAGAGGAATTAATGAGATGAGTAATTGCTCCTTCGGAAATAGACAGATGGAAGGATTAGCGGAGGAAGAGCAAGACTGAGTTGGAGAGAAAAAGTGTGTGAATCAATGTACCTTATAAAATCACCCAGATGTTCGATAATGCAGGGGAATTGCTTTGTGTGGTATGCAGGGAGGTGAGTGACGCATCGTATACGAAAGGTTAGGTGTGCCTCACCTTTCTGCATTATGAGTTCCATCTCCAATTCAATAATTAAATATTTAATGTGGTCGTGACAATCGTCCCGTAATGTCAGTGGGTCCACATCTATTTCGGTACATGAATAGAAAGCTTGATACAATTCAGGCCGAACGTTAAGCGCAGGGGTCTATGAGGTCATTTAGCGATGAAAAGGAAAACTGACGGAAAGACGTTCGATAGGTGTAACAGGAGGAAAACCTCAAAGCAGTTGCACTGTTGCTGGGAGAGGGTGGAAAATAAGATGGAAGTTACGAGGCGCAGTAAAAGGAATGAAAGGGGTTGCAGCTAAGGGCCTAAGGAACGCTGCAAAGAACCTTTAAATAATACCTACAGTACACCGCGTGAGATGCCACGACAGTACTACCCTCCCTACAACGGGATATGATTTGACAAGATGTTAAGTACTGATGTGATGATGAACTCAAGTCCCTTTCAAATCAACCGAGATGGAAGGAAACGCGAGAGCGCTCGCGCGCGCGCAGTCTATTATGAGCTGACACTGTATGACTAGTAACCTTGCATGTTGTCCAGCAGGGAAGGGCCTTCGTCTGCAGGAAATGAGGGCTGGACAGCGCGACTGCAGCATGCAACCTGAGAAGGAAAAGGAGGAGTTGCCTGTATGCAAACCGTCAGATCGGACCATCTGCCTAATTAAATAAACGGAGCAGTGGATATTAAAGTGAGGCGTTCCTTCCAGGGTTGGTTGGTCTGTTCGGGTGGAAGAAAGGGCCAGGGTCCCGCTTCCTTCATGTTGGATTACGACTTGGTGGGGAAAATAAAGGGATTTTCCAGCCATTTCATCTTCTTGGGTCCACGAGATGAGGAGAAAAGAGAGAGAGAGAGAAGAGAGAGAAGAGAGAGAGAGAGAAGTTTATAAATATAAACTACTGATAATGTATTTCAGTAGCACTTTAGAGAGAGGAGAGAGAGAGATGAGACGAGAGAGAGAGAGAGAGAGAGAGAGAGAGAAATATAAAAACTAGTTACCATGTTTTTCAGTATTGCTGAGAGAGAGAGAGAGAGAGAGAAGAGAAAAGAGAGAGAGAGAAAGAAATATAAACTATTATATGTATTTCAGTAGGGCACTTTTAGAGAGAGAGAGAGAGAGAGAGAATGAGACTGAGGGGGTAGAGGAAGAGGAAGACGACGGACGAGTTGGATGAGAGAGAGATGAGGGAGGAGAGTAGAGAGAGAGAGAGGAGAGAGGAAATAATAAAAAAACTTGTTACCATGTTTTTCAGTATTGCGAGAGAGATTGAGAGAGATACGAGCTGGAGAGAGAGATGAGAGGAGAGCGAGAGGAGACGGACGATGAGAGAGAGAGAGAGAGAGAGAAGCAGGTCGTAAAAAAAGGAAAAAAAATGACCAATGCCATTAAGTGACATGGAACACGCCCTCAGAGTAAGCAAAGGTTAATATGCTGGAAACATGCATATCCATTCCTCCGACTACAGCAGAGTTCATCTACTAACAAGGAAAGAACATAAAAGATAAAAAAGAAAACAAGTAAACTTTGCTACTCACAAGTACTGACACGCTAACACACAAAGGCCCATTAAAGATAGATCTATCCTTCGGTGGTCTCGGTATAAAGCTGTATAAGCCGGGCCCCATTTAACTTTCAGCCACGGCCCAGTGATAGAATGTCCTACAGCCATGCCAGACGATCATGGTTATTTTCAACCTTAAACAAAATAAAAACTGCAGAGGTTAGAAGGCTGCAATTTGGGATGTTTGATGATTGGAAGGTGGATGATGAACATATCAATTTGCAGCCCTCTAGCCTCAGTAGTTTTCAAGATCTGAGGGCGGACAGAAAAAGTGCGGACGCACAGACAAAGTCATCACAATAGTTTTCTGGTACAGAAAACGGAAAATACACTCAGGGCATTATCATTATTATCATTATTATTAAATGTTAAATTTAAATATATGTACATTTACATAACTGTGGATTTGTTTCTCTATTATTATTATTATTATTATTATTATTATTATTATTATTATTATTATTATATCACTTTACAAGAAAACATCACGGTTACGGATTATTACAAAAGGTAAATTTTCTACAAACTACAATTTTTTTAAATTAGAATATAGAATTTATGCCAAAAGCCAAACGCCGGGACATATGAGGTCATTCAGCGCTGAAACAGATATTGACAGTAAATTAAAATAAAAAAAGTTTGAAAGGTGTAACAGGAGAGGTTGAGGTTAGTACATGGAGGAAAGAGAATATAAACGGAGGCACAGCTAATGGCCGAAGGGACGCAGCAAAGAACCTTAAGTAACGCCTACTGTGAAACAAATACAGTTTAAGTAATGCCTACAGCACAGATTACAATTCAAGTAATGCCTACGGTTCACAATTTAAATAAATTTTAAGCAATTCCTACAGTACAATTTTAAGTAATGCCTAAGGTACAGATTTTGATTCAAGTAGTAGGCATTACTTGAATCAAAATTTGTACCATATGCATTACTTGAAATTTGTAATGTAGGAATTACTTGTACAAAGTTTAAGTAATGCCTATGTTACAAATTTTATGCAATGCCTATGTTACAAATTTTAAGCAATTCCTACAGTACAAATTTTATGCAATGCCTATGGTACAAATTTTAATTCAAGTAACATTTATGGTACAAATTTTAAGTTAATTCCTCCAGTACAAATGTTAAGTAATGCCTACGGTACAAATTCTAATTCAAGTAACACCTATAGTACAAATTTCAAGTAATTCCTACGGTACAAATGTCAAGTAATGCCAACGGTACAAATTCTAATTCAAGTAACACCTACGGTACAAATTTCAAGTAATTCCTACGGTACAAATTCTGATTCAAGTAACACCTACGGTACAAATTTCAAGTAATTCCTACAGTACAAAATGCCTACGGTACAAATTCTGATTCAAGCAATGCCTACACCTACCAGGGCCTTAATAATCTCAACCAAGTACAGTGAACTTGGTGGGCCAATGGCGTCGCCTTTGTAAAAAGAAAAAAGAAGAAAAAAAAGAAAGTACCACGCCCTTGCTAGATACAGATCCTCCAGCGTGATCATGAACTCATTACCAGACACGGAAGGCCCTGGGCGCGTTCCCTACGCATCGAGACTCACAAACAAAAGGTTACGTAAATCTGGTCGTGAATTTACAGTTTTGATCGTGAATTTACAAAATCCATTCCATGTACAAAGCATTCATAGCAACGCAAAGGTCCAGTGAAGAATTAAATACAAGATCTAATGCAGTGATTGTTAATTTTTTTTTTTTTTTTTTAGTGATGGCACCCTAACTATGTATTACCATTTTACCGCGGCATCCCTTCGCCATCCCATCATATACCATATATATCATATATATATATAATATATATATATATATATATATAATATATATATATATATATATATATATATATATAGATAGATATCTGGCAACCCTCCGTGGCTTTTCCGACCACAGGCCACGGCACTGGGGAATAAAATTCTTCGCTTTGCCTTTTTGTTTTATTATGAAAAATAAAGTTATAAAACATATCCTGCTTATTTATTGAAATGAATTTTACTGAAATCCTTTATTTTTCTTCGTCAAATATACTTTATGTTAAGCTAGTGACGTGTAGTTTGTTTTTTTACGTCACGGAAAATAATTCTACATAGGAAAATACGCATTCTAACCATTAACACATAAATAACGTTAAAAAATCAGAAGAACTGCTTATGGTAACACTGCTAAAAGCCAATGTTCTGAAGAAAAAACGGCAACGCTGTAATTGAGAGTCGCCGATCTCATGCAAGGAGAGAAAAGGAAAGGAAGAGAGAGCACGAGAACGCGGTGTTCCCTACGCATTAAGAACCTCGAACAGAAAGGTCTTTGCAAAGCTAAAACTGACCGTGAATTTACAGAACGCTCAGCAAGCACGAATGTTCCAAAGCGCCGCAAATATCGAGGGAAAAACTAGAGACAAGAAACCCCACGGAAAGTAAATGGCAGGAGAGAAAAAGAAAGGGATAAGGAATAAAATAAACAACAAAACAATGGCGGGTACTGGTTGGCACGACTGCTTTATTGACACGTTCGTCACGGGAGAGATTAGGACCATAATTCGGGGGTCAACTACGTTACGGCAAGTTGGCTGCTTCCGTCGGGTTGGTGGGAAAACAATTGGGAGAAGCCAGAGGACAGACAGAGAAAGAGAAGAAGAATAACGATTGTAATAACAACTGTTTAACAGCAGACTAGATCAAGGCTAAATCCAGTACACAGAAAACACGCAAAAGATGAATTCCAAACCATCTCCGAAAACCTTAAAAAAGATTGGAAAATGGTTGTCAAGGAAAAGGTAGATAGATAGAATGTACAATTTAGGGCCGAAGGCCCAGCACTGGAATCTATGAGGTCATTCAAAGTTGAAAGGAAAATCGAGAGCAAGAGTTTTAAAGGGTGTAACAGGAGGAAAGCCTCACAGATGCAATACGAAACAACTGATAGAAGAGGGTGCGAAGTAAAATGGAAGAGAATATGAACGGAGGTAGAGTAAAAGGAACGAAAGGGGTTGCAGCTAGGGACCGAAGGGACGCTGCAAAGAACCATAGGTAAGGCCTACAAGAGTCTTGCTTTGGTGAAAACAAATCTACAATTATATATGGGTGTAAATATATTGGAAAATAAATCTAAACAGATTTATTTTAAGATATATTTGTCTCCATACATAACTGTGGATTTGTATCTCCAGTAATATAATAATAATAATAATAATAATAATAATAATAATAATAATAATTAATAATAATAATAATAATAATAAGTTTTCATGGAAAAAAAGATTTGTTTCCTTCCTAATAAGTTTTTTTTCATTATTTCTTGTTATTAATAGATCCATTTTTTTCTTTGGATGAATCTCTGAACGTATCAGAAAGAAGAGGAATCTAAAGGTTCTTTTTTACACTTTTTTTTGACAGATGTACTGTACAAAGGTCTGTAGAAACTGTTACCTCTCTCTCTCTCTCTCTCTCTCTCTCTCTCTCTCTCTCTCTCTCTCTCTCTCTCTCTCTCTCTCTCTTCTCAAGCTAAAGAGAGTGATATTTGCTTCATGGCATATTTTAGAAAGCAAATTTTACCACTCTCATCATATCTATTGAGAGATTACCACCTCTCTCTCTCTCTCTCTCTCTCTCTCTCTCTCTCTCTCTCTCTCTCTTCTCAAGCTAAAGAGAGTGATATTTGTATTATGGCATATTTTCAGAAAGAAATTTTATCAAATATCATATCTATTGAAAGATTGAAAGATTACCACCTCTCTCTCTCTCTCTCTCTCTCTCTCTCTCTCTCTTTTACAGTGTAATCAGGTAAATTTAAAATTTCACGCCGCGCAAAGCAATGAGATTAACCATCTCCGTAATTACAAGGCTCGTAACGAGCGCACTTCAGACAGACAAGCAACTTCGGACAGGAATATAAATATTAACAGAAGGACGAAATTGGAAAAGAGACTTTGTAAGTTAGCAAAAGTAACAAAAGAGCAATATTCTTGCTTATGTTACGTACGCTGTAAGCACTGAAAGCATAAGATTGCAAGTCGTGTGCATAACATCAAGGTGCATGTGCGTTTGAGACCAAAACTATTCTTGTGTGTGTGTGTGTGCGCGCGTATACAGTATGTAAATGTACAAAATACACGCATATAAAATCAGTATCTATATCGCGTAATCATCAACACCATCACCATCTTGAATGTTTTTATTTTTTATTTTTTATTTATTTATTTTTTTAACATCTCATCTCATTTCCCCGTATCCTTCATTCTCCTCTCGCTTGAATGCACACTCGGCAGGCAAGCAATCCAAGCAATCCTTGGGAAAACGAAGACAAAATATTGCAAATAAAACTTCAAAAGACACAAGGCTCCACAATGACAATAATGTTGGTCAATGCAGTTATTATATTCACTTTTATGATTGATGACGCGTGACCGGATAAGATTCCAGCAGTGATTTTAAGCTCACTCAAACAGTCACTTGGGAATTCGGCCTTCTCAAGTCCAGTCACCTGGAACATGGCCTCATGTTCCAGGTTCCTTGATCCGTCTTACTTCTTACGAAGGAACACCATAGTATTCTTCTGAATAATAATAATAATAATAATAATAATAATAATAATAATAATAATAATAATAATAATAATAATAATAATAATATGAAGGTAGGAGACCCTCTCTCAAACATGTTTTGTTAAAAAGGATGGCAGCATCAGTGGAATTGATTTTATATATGGTCTTTTCAATTCTTATTATTATTCTCTTCTCATCAGGGCTGATATTCGCTAATAGCTGGCCGATGTTCATACTCTGGTTAAAGAAATGTCTTATAAAAGTACTAATTTATTGATAAGACAACTAAAAATGGCGTATGTCGCCGTAGAGTTTTACAAATCTAAGGGCGTAACGGAATTCCAACGTTTCCAACCGTATCATCGGTTCATTTACAAGGAAGAGTGAGCGTGAACTGATTGGAATGGGATCGTTCGGCTGTATTTATTGTGTCCCGGGTGCTCTGTCTGGTGAGCGCTGAGTTTTCATTGGCTGAACAGAATAATAATAATAATAATAATAATAATAATAATAATAATAACCTCCACTGGAGCCTGTGCAAGAAACATCAGCTACCTTGCAGTAATAAGTCGTACGAGCACCAACCTGAAGGAGTGATAGAAAACGATCAGGCAAAGATCCTCTGGGACTATGGTATCAGAACAGATAGGGTGATACGTGCAAATAGACCAAACGTGACGTTGATTGACAAAGTCAAGAAGATAGTATCACTCATTGATGTCGCAATACTATGGGACACCAGAGTTGAAGAGAAAGAAAGGGAAGAAAATGGATAAGTATCAAGATCTGAAAATAGAAATAAGAAGGATATGGGATATGCCAGTAGAAATTGTACCCATAATCATAGTGACACTGGGCACGATCCCAAGATCCCTGAAAAGGAATCTAGAAAAACTAGAGGCTGAAGTAGGACTCATGCAGAGGAGTGTGCTCCTAGAAACAGCGCACATAATAAGAAAAGAGATAGACTCCTAAGGAGGCAGGATGCAACCCGGAACCCCCCAACACTATAAAAAACCACCCAGTCGAATTGGAGGACAGTGATAGACAAGAAAATTAAACACTGATAATAATAAAAACTTGATTTCAAGCTAATGGCGCCTTGGGTGGGCTTGTTCCATAAGAATAGGGTCCATCTTCTGAATAATAATAATCCATGGTTTATTTTCAAAGGAAAATGACGTCTCGAGGCTTGCTGAACACACACACACAACACAAAAAATTATGAATCAATAAATAATAAAGTCGAAACTAGAACCGAGATTCATAATGAAAGAGGTCTTGCGTGCTTTACATGAACCTGAGTACAGAAGATAATTGAATATCTAAGCACCTGCTCTCTCTCTCTCTCTCTCTCTCTCATTAACCCTAGATGGAAACTCACTCTCTCTCTCATTATCTCTGGACGGAAACTCTCTCTCTCTCTCTCTATCTCTCATTAACCCTGGATGGAAACACTCTCTCTCTCTCTCATTATCTTGGGGTGGAAATTCTCTCTCTATCACATCCCTGGATGGAAACTCTCTCTCTCTCTCTCTTCATTATCCCGGGGCGGAAAGATCTTTTAAAACCGCGAGTTTAACGAAGGACCAATTGGGAGAGAAAAGCGAGCCGAGGTGCACCTCGGCCACACTACCGAATGAATGTCCGGCAATATTACGTCTTTAAAAAGGGAGAACGTGTAAGAGGGCGCTTTATTGAGTCCGGGGCGTGCATTTACGAGGCCAGCTAGGCCGCTAGATCAGACCACATGGCGGCCGCAGGCGCCGCTTTCCTATTGGCCAGGCTGTTGCCAGTTATCACCAAAGTATACAGGCACCGCTTTCCTATTGGACAGGCTGTTGCCAGTTACCACTTGCGCGCGAGGCCACCAAAGTATACAGTCTTCCAGAGGATTTACAGTCGTGCTATTTCAGTTCTTCACTTTTATTGATAAGTATTATCTGAAGAGATGCTTAATTGTGAGTCATCATATTAGCTGGCGATAGCTATGGTAAACTGGATCTTATATATTAATTTCTATAAAATTCGATGGATGTTGGATGTCTGAAGATGGAATTCGACTCGAGATCAAAGAGATACAAGTTTTGATGATATTTTTGGGACAGTCTACCGGAAACCAATGTAAAAATCTTGAGAAATGTTCACAAATTGAAACGTCCTGACACATACATGCTTTGCCATTTGCATCCTCATCATCAAATGTACACTTGAAGTCACTGGTAACCATGATTTCTTTTGTATTGTGTTTTTGAGATTTTCGGATTCGGTGGAGCAAGATTTGAACTCATTTCACAGCCGTTTCTGTCACTACCAGTATTTCACAGACGTGTCTGTCACTTCCAGTATTTCACAGACGTTTCTGTCACTTCCAGTATTTCACAGACTTTTCTATAACTTGTAACTTCCAAAAAACCTGGATTCTTGGAGACCATCATTACCATCTTGCATGGTGTCCTCGCTTCCTTTTTCCAAAGACTTCTGACTCTCCCTCAGCCTTGTTGCTTCTTGATATCAATCTCTTCAAAACATTTCACACTTATACATCCTGCTGACTCCCGTTCTCTCTACATGGCCATACCTACACTACCTTACACACTTCTTCTACTTCCTAAGAGTGTATTGGTTCAGGGCTTCTAAGTTGTCCAAAGTGGCAAGGAGCGCCCAGAGGTTTTCTGGTCGACGGTGACAACCCTATTTTATTTTCATTGTTTCTATTATAATTTCTTGTATTTTTATGATTTTCAACAATATTCTATTATACCCATCATTCTGGATCTGTAATGCTGTTCAGTTAAAGTTAAGTATATCTTAGTTTTACCAGACCACTGAGCTGATTAAACGCTCTCCTAGGGCTTGCCCGAAGGATTGGATATTTTTACGTGGCTGGGAACCAGTTGGTCACCAAGCAACGGGACCTACAGCTTATTGTGGGAACCGAACTATGTTATATCGAGAATTGAATTTCTGTTACCAGAAATAAATTCCTCTGGTTCCGCGTTGGCCAAGCCGAGAATCGAACTTCGGACCACTGAATTGGTAGCCGAGCGCGAAATCCACTCATCCAACATGGAACGGTCGTCCTAGAGGTATCTGCCAACGATAACTTCCTCCCGTGGGAATTCGTTACTCATTCGTAACAGGGACCACTGGAGCAGCCAAGCAATGCATCAAGTCTATGTAACTGCTGAGGGCAAAGAAGATGAGGAACCAGATATGTCACATACATACATACACACACACACACACACACACACACATATATATATATATATATATATATATATATATATATATATATATATATATATATATGAAATGAATTTTATCACATCACCGTAATTCATATACTGCAAGCATTAAGCTACAAATATCCTTTAACATCCAATTCGCTCTACCTCGGAATTAATATATTTTCACCATTAGTCAACAGAAGGGGATTTATTTTTAGGTGATTAGAAAGTTCGTCGGCTCGTGGGTTCGAACCCACATGACTGTCCTTGAAATCTTGGTTTCCGTGGTCGAGCCCATGAGGCGACGAATTTGTCATCAACTAAAAAAATTACCCTTCGGTTAACATATATGACAATAGATAATTCCGAGGTAGGGCGAATTAGATATTAAAGGACATTTGTAGCTTAATGCTTAAATGATTATACATACATACATACATACATATATATATATTATATATATATATATATATATATAGATATATATATATATATATATATATATATATATATATATATATATATATATATATATATATATATATATATATATATATATATATATTGGTACACAGGTAATATTCTTGCTTCTAAACATTTACAGATTACATGAACTCTTTTCAGTTCTGAATGTTAGACACGAAAAACGACTGATTTTGTACATCAAAACTTACAAAATAAATTTTCAAGATTTTGCAAAATACCTGTTACATACAATAATATACCAGCTCAGATACTGACCAACAAACTTAGTGGCAGCAACGTATCTAACTCCTTCCGTGCGACACTAAATATGTTGTTCAAAGTTTCTTAATACAAATTGTAAAAAAAAATCCCAAAGTAGAGCCGGTTCATCTCTTTGGGAACATAAAAATTAAAGCTACGAGCTCAAATTTTAATGTTTTTAGCCATTACTAATAAAAAGACGAAATTTTTTTTGTTTTTGCTGTAGATACAAAGAGAAAACAGCTAGTCTTTGTAGCAACTCGTGTAATATAATTATATATTATATATATATATATATAGATATATATATATATATATATATATATATACTATTTATATCCTATACATATATATATATAAATATATCCATCTATATAATAATAATATTATACATATAGCTATATTATATATATAGATACATATACATAGAAATACTATATATTTATATATATTTATATATATAGATATAATATATATAATATTATATATCTATAATATATATATATATAGATATAGATATATATATATATATATATAAGTTACATATAAACTGTGAAAATACTTTCTGTTAAAACAGAATGCCATCTAATACAAGGAGCCCATAAAAACGCCAAAAACGTAGACAGTTAAAGCTATATATTTCGGAGAACAACTGTCTCCCTCGACAGATCTCCGAAAAAAAATATATAGCATTAAGTTTTCTACCTTTTGGTGTTTTTATGAGCTGACTTTAAATTATATAATATATATATATATATATATATATAATATATATATTATATATATATATGATATATATATATATATATCGTATATATATGATGATCTCCGCTTTTTAGATAACACTAGGCCTAAATACCTCTTGAGAGAGACATGGTACAAATCATCACTGGAAACATCCTAAAGACAAACTGGTAAGCGTCTTGATATAAAGTCACTGTGCAACATTGTCACGACCGTCGCAACCCCATAAATATATTAAGACACTTTCTTTCTACTCTTCTCGTGCAATGCTGTGACATGCAGAATCCTAAATCACGTCCATAATCATGAATAGTTTAAGAGGATCGAGTCTTCCGAAGAGCCAAGAATGTGTAGTTACGAAGCATGGAATTCTTCCGCTGTCGATACTAACTTAATATTAGTGTCTTCACCTATGGCTCTCTCTATCTCTCTCTCTCTCTCTCTCTCAATCTTTCTTAGATACATAAATATTTTCAAATATATATATATATATATATATATATATATATATATATATATATATATATATATATATATATATATATATTCTAAGACGCTTACGGACATTTGGTAAATGGTCACTCATAACAGCTCATTGTGAAGAGGGACTCTGTTTGTTCAAATGAATCAACATGTCATTAGCTTTCTAAATTCATTAATTTCCTTAAACTGTACTATTTTTGCTCTCATCCGTTATTCGTTTTATTAAAGCAACGTGACTCCAGGAAGGAACTGATAAATGTGACTTCCCAGTGAAGTAAGTTGAATGAATGTGGACTCCATGAAGGGATTTGATGATAAACTCCAAGGAAGGAATCGACAGCAAGAGAGTTAGTGACATATCCTCGTGCAGGTGAAAGACTGCCGCACGGGAGGAACTGCGAATGACGAGGAGCCGTTACAGAGTCATATCCCTCCTATTACTACTACGACTCAAGAGAGAGGCATATAATCAGTGGCTCTCGAGAGTAATTTTAGTAAGAATAACAAGAATAAAATTGAGAGGAAGAAGCGACTGTTTAAAATGTGTAACAAGAGACGAAGATACTGCTTAAGCCTTAAATCTTGATAGATATAGACAAATAAAAGGCTTTTGTTAGTTAAAAACTGGCGAGGAATGAATAAGGAGCAGACTTGAATTGCAGTCCTTAATCGAAGTGAAAGGAGCTGCATTTTAAGCTGAAGACAACGTGGGTGTCACTCTTGATAATTACTCGATTGTTGTTTACAAACCGTAGCCCTGACGTTTTAGACGCTGTACAGACGCCAGGAATAAGTTTACTGAAGATAAATTACACAAAAAAGGTGGAAAATGAAACGCTTGTGTCGTCACCAGCTTATAATGTAGTTCCCTTCATTCCGATCTTGTATTAAATTTTTTAAAAATACGCTCAGCCACGAATACCAAAGCACGGGACCAGAATAGAATACAGAATTTAGGCCAAAGGCCAAGCGCTGGGGCCCGTCTAGTCATTCAGAGTAGAAAAGTTTGAAAGGTGGAACAGGAGGAAAATCCTCAAAGCAGTTGCAATATGAATCAGTTGTCAGGAAAGGGTTGAGGACATTAAGAGGGAAGAAAGGTAATATGATTGGAGGTAAGGTGAAAGGTGTTGCAGCTGGGGGCCTGAGGAAGGGACGTTGCAAAGAACCTCAGGTAATGCAAGCAAGTGCAATGACGACACTAAGCCCCTACGGAAACTAAAGCACTATAGCTGGTTCACTTAACTTACGAGACGTTTGTTTGGCGGCCGCTGATTGGCTGGGAGCTGCATGCCTACCTCCCGATACCAGCCAATCACCTGTCGCCAAACAAACGTCTCGTAAGCATAGGGCTCATCCAAGAATCTACCTTAAGTGAATCATCTATAGTAAATTACGCTAGTTATCTAGGAAATTGCGTAACTGCCTTCAATCAGTCATTACTGCTAGGATTGCCTCAATCTTGGCCGTATGAAAGCTATATAGTTTTCTTTTGTTCGACCGCAGTATCAACCTGTGAACTCTTAAAATAGCCTACCACCCAAAGCCGTAACTATTCCCCCACGTCATGCTAATTATTTTAATCCCTTTATACGCCGGCTACGCATGCAACTGGCTAGTTGAGCAACGCTGAGGTAATGCCGGTTAATTCGAGTTATGTTAGATACGTACCGAAAAACACATCGTGAATTACGACTGTCATTCAGAAGTTATTACGACTCTCAGTCAGAGGTTATTACGACTCTCAGTCAGAAGTTATTCACTCCGCTGGAATAGAATGGAATATCAAGTTTAGTCCAAAGACCAAGAGCTGGGACCTAAGAGGTCATTCAGCGCTGAAACGTTAATTGACAATAGAAAGGCTTGAAAAATGTAACGGGAGGATAGCCTCTCAGTTGCATTGTGAAATAATTGTTAGAAGAGGTTGGAAAGTAAGATGGAAGAACGAGAATACTAGCAGAGGTACAGTAAAGGGAATGAAATGGGTTGTAGCTAGGGGCCTCAGGAAGGGAGGCTGCAGAGAAAATCAAGTATGCCTACAGTGCAACGTATGAGGTGAACTGACGGCACGATTTCCCTGCTGGAAATAATTCCGCTGTTTATAAACGTGACCGATACACAAACTTTAATAATATTTTGACTGGTTGTTTCATATATATATATATATTATATATATATATATATATATATATATATATATATATATATATATATATATGTTCTCTAATTCCGGGAAAAAGAGAGAGAGAGAGAGAGAGAGAGAGAGAGAGAAAGACCATGTCCGAATACGTAAAAACATATACCTCTAAGGTTCTCTAATTCTGCTAATAATATATATATATATATATATATATATATAGATATATATATATATATATATAGTATATATACAGAGAGAGAGAGAGAGTAGAGAGAAGATGAGAGAGAGAGAGAGAGAGAGAGAGAGGCGATGTCCGAATACGTAAACATATACCTCTAAGGTTCTCTAATTCTGCTAAAACAAAAATCAGTCAATGTCCGAATGCGTGCCTGCCACGCAGAACTTCTCAAGTGCTCTAATGAAGGAGATTTCAGGAGCCTACAACACCCTTTCAAAAAACTCTTCACATCAGCGGAAAGGCGTGCTTGCTTCATCGTGCAGATCGAATCTCGTTTCTCAAACGTTATGCAAGTCACTCACTCTTCTTTTGATCGATTGCTCTCCCTACGCACTGGGGAGTCTCTCTCTCTCTCTCTCTCGGCGTCGCAGGTACAAAGAAAAAAAATGGGCAAGTGCGTGATTAACTGACAGCGGCTAATACCGTGTGGGGGGCAAAGACTTGCGTATATCTAAAGATATACCTAGTGAATCGTCTGATGCGTCATTCTGCCGTCTCTGGAACTGGGATATAGCACTGAGGTCAAAGGCCCCGCGCTGGGACCTATGAGGTCTTCTGCGCTAAAAGGGATATTGACTGCAATGAGGTTTGAAAGGCGCAAGAGGAGGGAAACATCAACGCAGTTGCACTGTGAAACAGTCGTTAGAGAGGGTGGACAAGAATGAGAGGGGTTGTGGCTGGCGGCCGAAGGGACGCTGCAAAGAACCTTAAGTTATGCCTACAGTGCACCCCATGAGGTGCACTGACGGCACTAACCTCGTACAGGAGTTGTTGGGAATACACTTCAGATGTTGTCACTGCGTTCCAAATTTAATTACAAATTAGTATTGAACTTAGAAAAAAAAAAAAAAAAAAAAAAAACAATCATTATGCCCGACTCACATATTGGCGATTCAAGGTCGCACAAGTTGTAACGGCTGGTTTTGGCAATCATCGCCATCAGCCGCAATTGTTAGAATGACGACTTGTGCAATGAAATGGTGACAAATAATAGTTGTCTCAACTTGACTGCTTATTCGTCGGGTGGTGTCGCGCATCGGCCATTACTTGGCGCGACGCCAAACTCAGCAACGCGATTACGATTCATAGCGATTGTTGGCGACTTGATCGTAATTGCATCGTAATGAGCACGTTTTCGGCTGTTACGACACTGCGCGGTCTTGAGTTGCCAATGTGTGAGTATGGCATTATTCTCATTATTCAGAGGATCTATCGGTGGGGGGCACTAACTTAAAATTCAGGCTTCCAAAGAATTTAGTGTTCATTTGAAAGAAGAAACAGAAAGTGATAGGAAATGCAGAAAGAAGAAATAAGTTATTGAAAGGACACATATATTAATCATATAAATGTATAAGAAAAAATACAAGGAGATTGTTTTGGGGTAGTAAAGCACTGCATCTTCGCTTGAACTTTCGAAGTTCCAATTGCTAGGAATCCTGAGCGAGACGGTTCCACAGTCCAACAGAGTGTGGAATAAAGACCCTCTGGAATTCAGAAGTTCGACGCCGAGGCACATTTATTGCATATTGTTGCTGCTGAACAGCAAATCTAGTCGTTGAATTGGCTACGAAATATTATTAAGAAATCCATAAACGTTTTCGAAGCGTCATGCTCCCTCCTCAGTTTGAAAGAGGGAGATTGAAGAATTTCATAGATTTTTTCTCCAGTCTTTTTTTTAAATATAGTACGAGTCTCATTCAAATTTCCGAGTATATTGAAAACTTAACTTGTTCTACAAACCGAACACATCAACTCGGATCTTTAAGTTTAGTTCTTACAGTAGCCACCAGAGGGGCTAGAACAATTTCTCAAATATTTTATTACTACTCCTTCATGAGATATTTTATCTATACTGCTTTCTCTGATAAGGGTGAACGAACGACAAAGGGATTCGTAAACAAAACTGGTCTTGCTTCTATAAAGTCTTGTCTATCCTCCTCCATAATAACCACCGATGCCTTTTTACAAATATTCACAAGAAATGAACAGGTTATGGATTACTACCACTCTACTATCAGTCAAGCACACTGAAGGCTGAGATTTCACGCCGATAATAACTACCAATGACTTGTTATAAATATTCAAATTAAATAAACAAGTTATAGATTGCTTCCACTGTATTATTAGCCAAGCAGTCTGGGGGGTGTTATGTCTGTTATATTAAAATATATCAAATTCTTTCCAATATACTTATAGGAAATTCTTGTGAGGATCTGGCGAGTTCAGGACCATGTTAACATTTTAAAGGTGACTGGAATTTAAGCACTGGGGCACTTAGGGCCATCCAGACCTGAAGGTAATGAGAGAAGGGAGTCGAGTGGTTGGACAGCAAGGTAAAGAGATCCAGAAAATAAAGGAGATGAGCACAAGGATCTAAAGGTGGAACTGGGAGACAACCACACAGTTTCACTAAGAAGTAATAGTAGTTAGAGAAACTGGACAGCAAGATTGAAGGAAGTATGAATTGGGGTAAAGTAAAAGGATGAAAGGTGGGTGCAGCTAGGGGCCGAAGGGACGCTGCAAACACCCTTTAGCAACGCCTGCAGTGCGCCACCCATAGGGCAATCAGGTCTTCTGGGGATTTAAGTTACTCAGTTCCCTATCTTTTACATCATCTGGCCTTCTGAGGTAGATGAGGAACTGCATAGGCAGACCTATCCTATACTCGGTTTTTTCCATCTGTCCACCCGCCTGTGGTGTTTGCGTATGGTAACACTGCGTCCCGGGTTTCAAATAGTTACATTCAGCTTACATTCAACAATTATAATAATAACTCATTTCGAATATTAACGGTGTAATTCGCATACAGTAAATTATTAAAACACTTTTCAGTTGCAAATGTACACCCAGATATCCTTTTATTTACCTAAAACTTACACAAAACGTAGCTATCTAAAGCCCGGGGCGCAGTGTTACCATACGCAAACATCACGGGCGGGTGAACAGATGGAAAAAACAGTGTAGACAAATAAATCTTCGTCTTCTTACATCTTTCAAGAGATAAAAGACACCACAAAGAAACCATTTTTTATCCCACATTTCAAGAGATGAAAAGATGAAACACGCTGCCTGTTTGTTTCTCTGTTTAGTTTTCTCTATCTGGCGCCTGAGGCAGCTGAGGTACCGAACGACCCATCTTAAAAAGTACATTCTTTCTTCTCAATCTTCAAAAAAAAATATATAAAAGCCGTTTAATTTTCCATATTTTGAAGAGATGAAACCCTCCACATTCGCGTGATGCGACTATACGGGAAATCTCCACACAGAGAACATCGTCCCTAGGGAGGAGGAGGAAGGAGGAAGGAGGAGGAGGAGGCGGAGGAGGAGGAGGAGGAGGAGGAGGAGGGCTGCGTGTGTGCAAGGCCGGCCAAAAACGAAAGCGGAACCAACCTTCCTTCCGTCATTATCGATTCCCCTCTGGACGTCGTGGCGTTGCAGCTACGACGGCGGCGGCGGTGGGCGATGCTGGCGGGTTCCTTGCAAGGAAATAGAAGAAGAAGAAGAAGTCTTGGAAATCGAATCAGGCTGACGCATCGGGTTTTCGGTCTGGGAGATAAAGGCGGGAAGATGGGATTTCAGAAAGTCGCCTTCTTTCATTTTCCACAAGAGGGTCGTCAGACGCGCGATGTCACTTTGTTTGAAACGTTCGAGATTTACTTTTGTTTGCGTGATCTCCGTCGAATATCTTTGTTTCGCTCACAAACACCTGGAAATTCGAGTTACTAAAGGAAAACGATCACTGTGAAGAGAAATGGAGGAGTAATTCGATTCACGAATTGATGAAAGACTGCAAGAACACTTTCATGATTACCTGTTACGAAGCAGAGAAACTAATGAAACTTTGGACTTTCTCTGTACTGACTAAGTTCTGTCTTTGTTGTTTTAAAAACATGTGAAATCCACGTAACTGTATGTAATTGCTTATGAATATAGATGTGAATCTGAATCTGAGTTAAGAGTGCAATACAGGGAAATTCGATAACATACAATGACACAGCTGGGAAAAAGGAAAGGTGTGTTTGTCTCGTGGTGTCAATATTAAGTATTCAACAACTGTCGGCTGCCAAATGGTACGACACTGGAAATAGGACTGCTGCTTTCTTGTGACTGACAAGAAGTGGGCAGTCCTTTCCTGTATATCATTACTATTATATTATTGAAATAGTCTTGCCGGATCACTGAGCTGATTATCAGCTGACACAGGGCTGGTATCCCGAAGGATTTGTTTTCATTTATGTATATTTTTTCTATTTTGTCATTCAATTACAATTTTTCAAATAACTTATAAGTGGATGAATGTCATACGTTCAAGTTTCTTACCGATTATTGATATTCGTTGCTGATTTATTTTAATCTTTTTTTATTTATTTATTTATTTATTTAGTCCATTAAATTACAATTTTTTTTTAAATTATTATAAGTGGATGAATTTCTCGTCGATTTCTTTCCCGAAATTGATGTTCGTTGCTGATCATACTTTTCAGACACAAAACCAATGTTTTTAACAGCAAATCATGAGCTGCACATTACCGCCGTCCGAAAAAAAAAAAAAAATCGGTGAATAAAACAGTCAAATCTTTGGGTGAGATTCAAGTTGATAACGAGGCAACAGAAGTTTTTGTTCGTTCGAGAAGAAAAAGAAAAAATTTCATCAACATTCCTACGCCAAATTTGTAGAATTCCTCCCACTGCCAAAACCGCGAGATGAACGCAAGAACATCAGCAGTATCACACTCCAAACTATCGGAATGATATTTCTATATCACTGCCAACTGTGGAGTGGGATGCAGAATTGAGGGCCAAAGGCCAAGCGCTGGGACCTATGAGGTCTCTCAGCGCTGAAACTGACACTGACAGTAGGAAGGTTAGAGAGGTGTAACAGGAAAACCTCGCAGACGTACTATGAAACAGCTGATACGAGAGGTTTGATGCGAGAAAGATGGAAGAAAGAGACTATGAAAGGAGGTACAGTAAAAGGAAGGAAAGGGGTTGTAGCAAGTGGCCTCATGAAGGGACGCTGCAGACAACCACAATTAACGCCTACAGTGCACCGGGGAGGATCACTGACTGCACTAACCCCGTCACGGGGAAATAATGTCATTTATGTTATTGAACTGTAATGAGTTTTGTCTACCTCTGAGAGAAAGTTTGAGAAAAGGTAGTGATGAGGCGACTGGAGCGCCAAGCCTTCAGAAGCTGAATGGAGAGAAAGGAGAGAAAGGAAGGAAGGAAGGAAGGAAAATACCAAAAAGAAATTGGCAGAGAGGAATGGAAAACACAGCGACTACAGCAGTGGGTGGACAGCAGCATGCACTGATAGGATAGAATCCTAATTGAAACGTCTGGAAGAGATTACTGCATTAAAATGATCCAAGTTCCTTGTTTTTCTTCTTCTTCTCAGCTTAATCTCTGGTCGGGGTCGCTGTTTTCAGTGAGCTTCCTCCAGCTGTTTCTATCTTTGAATGGTTCATTCCATCCTTGTTCTTCTCCTCGGCTTAATCTCTGGTCGGGGTCGCTGTTTTCAGTGAGCCTCCTCCGATTTTTTCTATCTTTGAATGGCTCAATTCAGCCCCCTCATTCTTTTCAGTTTAATCCCTAGTCGGGGTCGCTGTTTTCCGTGAGCTTCACCAGGTGTTTCTATCTTGAAACGGCTCACTGGATAACAAAAATTTAACGGATGTATGCCTTTCCTGACATCAACCCTCCCTATTTATCCGGACTTGGGGCCGGCACTGAATTGGGCTTGTCGCTCTCCCTTTCCAGCCCCCCCCACCCCGCCCCCACCACCGCAACCCCCATGTGGCGAGTATATTAGCCAAAGTTCCTAATATAGGAACCAAGCATAAGAAGAAAGGACAAGATATTAGAGTACCACGTCCAGTTGAATCTATATATTAGGTGTAAAGATTTTTTGTAATATTATCAACTTGAAATAAAGGGCTTCTAAAACATTTCTTTATTCATTTATATAATCATTCATTCGTTAATTTATCTTTTTTCTAATAACTGATCACCTCTTTTTGTATTTTCCATTACCTTCTGTTACTCCTTTCGAAAGAACACCGCATTCTTTGAAAGCTTGAAAAACAACAAGTCCATGGCCCCTGTGGTGGGCTTGCTCCATATGAATATGGGTCATCCACTAAGTAATAATAATAATGAAAAAGATTTTAGCTCCAGAAGTTTTAACTACAAAAGACATAGTACAGTCTCATGATCTGAAGGAATTAGAAAACACTGCAAAAATTCTGCAGATTACGATGAATGAGACAATCCTGGAAAGAATTCTGCAGATCAGGATGAAAGTTATGTACTGTGAATAGCCCCTCTTATCAGCATAGGCTATGTTGACATTATGTAGGGCGGTTATCCGCAGATTCGGGTTTTTTTAGACTGCAAGGGTTCTTAACGGGGGTATCCATACCCCTTAGAGTTATGAGAACCACATGCTGGGGTATTGGACTTGATCTCTGGATATTTATATATATAATTGATTTTCATGTGTTAATTTATATACATGGGTACATTTTGTATACAAATAACTATACAAAACTATAAGTGATGATAATTTTATTTCATGTTCTAATCCGAGCTATTCATACCTAAATTATGCATTGAACTAAGTATATTAAGTTATATTTAAACAAATAGGACTTGAGTGGACTTACGCGAAGGGGGTATGGAACCATATTGGGCAATTTACTAGGGGTCTTCTGGAGTCATCATAAGAGCCCCTGGGGAGTTAGAGGAAGTCAGAGCTTAGATACTGGATACTTAAGCCCCAAAAAAGACCAAGACGTC
This sequence comes from Macrobrachium nipponense, assembly GCF_015104395.2. NCBI lineage: Eukaryota > Metazoa > Arthropoda > Malacostraca > Decapoda > Palaemonidae > Macrobrachium > Macrobrachium nipponense. Next base: position 49,530,470 of record NC_061101.1, read on the forward strand.
GGACATAATGAAGAGCCAAATAAAAATAAGAAGTGAGATCCACAACGAAATTATCTTTTTTTTAACTGGCTGCTCACAGACACAAGACGGCAAAAGTTCAAAGGAAGAACGTACCAGAATTGCTAAAATTCTTCTGGGCATAGGATGACGCTTACGAGTTCTTCTGCCATTACACACCAATACCTTGGTGACAATCAAAGAGGACACGAACGAATTCAAATATACAATTTAAACACATCCATGCATGCATATATATGTATGTCATATCACATTACCGTGATTCATATACATATATCGAGCTACAAACGTCCTTTAATATCTAATTCGCTCTACCTCTTGCGGTGGCTGGGTGGGGTTAAGGCTTCACTGTCGTCCTGGATTTGAAGGTGTCGATGGTTCGCGCCCGTGAGCCGGCTAATCTCTTATCGCCTGAAAAATTCCCCTTCGGTTAAACATATATGAAAATATATTAATTCCGAGGTAGAGCGAATTAGATATTAAAGGACATTTGTAGCTCGATATATATATATATATATATATATATATATATATATTATATATATATATAATGAGTGTCTTCCATTGTAATGCAACGGTACAATATGAAGATAAACGGCCCATAAAACACTATTTGAACGCGGCAACCATATAAATAATACATATAAAATACATATACACATATATTTATATAAAACATATTGGCTTACTTCCAGGAAAACATAACAACACCGAAAAATCGCTGACATGAATCGCAAATAAGCCCCAATTTTATTTACCTTAGGACCTTCAGCTGCCTCCGCCATTTATATATTTGTCTTTGGACACATTCCGGCGACAAAACTTTCTCTCTTTCTCTCTCTCTCGTCTGGAGGTGAACGTCACGCTTGGACAGTACTTTCCCTTCGCAACTAAATTCCTTTTGCATGCATGCATGCATGAATGCATATTTAAGTATGTAGTATGTATAGTATATATATATATATATATATATATATATATATATATATATAGAATTATATATATAGATATATATATAACTACATCTCTCTCTCTCTCTCTCTCTCTCTTCTCTCTCTCTCTCTATATTATATATATATATATATATATATATATATATATATATATATATATATATATATATAGATGTATATATATATGTATATATATATATATATATCATATCTATCTATATATATATATATATATATATATATATATATATATATATATATCAGCATGAAGGTGGACTATTAGAAAACGTTGCACTTCATTACAATCTTTATTTCCTACGTTTCGTAATATCATTATTACATCTTCAGGGAATCTGTTAAACAATAAATAAAAATTAATTTAACAAAATTACTTATTGTTTAACAGATTCCTGAAGATGTAATAATGATATTACGAAACGAAGGAAATAAAGAATTGTAATGAATTGCAACGTTTTCTAATAGTCCACCTTCATGCTGATGTGTCCTACTGGCCGTCGCCTTCCTCTGTCTCATGATATATATATATATATATATATATATATATATATATATATATATATATATACATATATATATATATATCATATCCCTATATATTATATATCATACATACATATGTATATCATATATTTGTACCTACATAAACACACACACACACATATATATATACATATAAACGTATATATCTATACACACAAAAATATACAAGTACATGTGTGTGTTTGTGTGCGTTAATTGCTGTGTTCGTTAACTGCTAATTCGTGGATGAACCCCCTGTTCGGAACACTTCCGCTACAAAGGCTCACCAAGGTTGAAATTGATGTTTACTAAAGTTATGGCTTCAGTTTTGACAGTCGTATGAAAATTAACATATAGTTATTTGCGATATATAATTTTTCTATAAAATCAGGTCTTTGATGGGTTCCTCAGCTCTGTTCACTCGTAAAATGTCTATATCGTCCCCTAGCTGCAATCCCTATCGCTCCTTTTACTGTACCCCCGTTCATATTCTCTTTCTTTCATATGGCTTACCTTAACCCTCTCATAACAATTGCTTCATACTGCAAATACGCGGCTTTCCTCCTGTAACAACTTTCAAACCATTTCCCTTTTAACGCTGAATGACCTCGTAGGTCCCAGCACCTGGCCTCTGGCCTAAATTCTATATTTTATTTTCGTAAAATGCGAAGGTGAACTGGTCCAGCCTTGAGTGATAAAATGCAATTCTTTTTAGGAATGTTATTTGTTGCAAAATGCGTCACACTTCGTGTCCTTTAAATAAAATAGAGAGAGAGAGAGAGAGAGGAGAGAGAGAGAGAGAGAGAGAGAGAGAGAGAGAAATATATACAATTTAGCCCCAAGGCCAATCGGTGGGACTTATGAGACCATTCAGCAATGAAACGGAAATTAAAAAGGTAGGAGAGGTTTGTTAGCAAGATGAAAGAAAGAGAATATGAACGGAGGTACATGAAAAAAAAAAATAATGCAAGGGGTTTGCAAGTTTGGGGTCTAAGGGAGGGGGCGCTGCGAAGAACGTAAAGCAATGTTTACAGTGCACCCAGCGTGAGGGGCACTGACTTCAATACCCACCTACGGGTTCTTCCTTTAACCGCATACATCCTCTACTACCTGTCAATTATATCCTAAATTGATTGACGGGGGAGGATGACCAAAAAAAAAAAAGCAATGCTTACGGTGCAGTAAATAAGGCGCACTGTCGGCGTTAAACCCCCTACGGGACCTTCATTCCCAAACGGCCCTTTTCATTCCCTTACCTTGGCCGCTCGTAATCGGACCAGCGTAAAATTCATTCATCTTCAACTTCTTCCATTTGAAGTGGGAAGTGTCCTACTTCCTCCTTTATTTAGAAATAAACTATATTACCAATTTATATAACTTCATTTTCCCAATTTTTCCCGACTTCAGAAGTGGAAATTTTAACCACTTCATTTCCACCAACATTAGGATATATACCTGTGCATGAATGGAATTCTACTCTCCGAAATGAAGAAGAAGCCCTTACGTTGGTATTTCCCGATTCATCTCATACAGAAATGGACTCAAGCATCATCACTCTATAAATAATATAAAATCAACACACATTTACTTCTAATCTACTAGCCGCTTACTCAGGGAGCAAGCCTACAAGGTACTTGTTGTTGCTGTTGTTGTTGTTCTTGTTGGGGAGGGGGGGCGGTAGGAAAGGTCTATAGAAGATCCGAAAAAGGCCTGAAAAAGGTGTTTCGCGTTGAGTTAAAGAGACAGGAATTTTAGGATAGGATATCTATGATTTATCCATTAAAATCATAGAGTATTAATTTCAATTTTCTTCGCTGAAACAACACTCGATTTGACTGTCTAGACTTTAGCATGCGCCCCGAGTAAGCTGGAGGTCGGATCGAGCCTTGTCTTCTCAACAGCTGCTGGAACATGACGCGCCAATACTTTCATTTTTTTTTTTTTTTTTTTTTGTTACTTGCGACGGAAAACTCGACAGACGACATGCTTCTAAAATTTGATGTCAGGGGTTGAGATCGTGAATGACTAATAATATGTCTCGTTTTAGTTATCTTTTGGATCAGGGACAGTTGCTATTACCGTGTTATCTCGTCATACAATCTTCATCTCTGTCATACGACGGAGACATAATGCCAGTTCCTATTTCTTTTTCCTTTTCTATTTTTTCTCTTTTTGGTTTACGCTGACTCAAACCAACACTTTTACATACACATCATAATTGCAATTATTCATGCATGAATATACGTACTGCTTTCTAAGATATTTCAGGATGTCACCTATAGGTATATGTATGTAAATATATAGTATGTATATATATATATATATACATATATATATATATATATATAACTATATAATATATATATCTATATATATATATATATACATATACATATGCATTATGTGAAAGGATACTATAGCATCTATCTGATGACGTAAGCGAATATCTTGCTTCAGAACAGGTATATACTATACAACACATTTTGCTCTTCTGGGCAGCAGTTGGTATATCAAGTCGAGTCCGTGACGGCTATGGACCATAAATGAAGTTAGGCTTCCGACCATGGGGGGGCGAGTAACTGACGTTGGCTGAGGATTGAAAATTCTGACAATTTTTGTGTGTGTGTGTGTGATGTATGATGTGTATATATATATATATATATATATATATATATATAATATATATATATATATATATATATATAAAACACAAAATCCATCTAATAGGAGCTCAAAATGTAGAGGCAAATGCTATATATCAGAGACGAAACTCTCTCTATCTTCAGACATACAGAGACAGTTTGACCTCTGACATATAGTACTTACTTTCGACATTTTAGAGTTTTTATCGGCGCTTTTCATTGGATATATATGTGTGTGTGTGTGTGCCAACGAAAATATAAAACTCATCCAATAGGCTTTAAAAATAACCAAACACTGACTAAGTTGAGTAAATATTTTACGATTTCCATGACTGAAATCGATCACAAGAAGATTTGCCGACTGCGACATGAGTTTCCATTATCCAAAGCAAGTATACATCACAAAGTCCAGTGAGAGAGAGAGAGAGAGAGGCTGACTGATCAAATGCAGGCTCTCTGGCGATGCAGTTGTCAAAAGAGAGAGTGGGCCGAGCCAAAAACCTGCAACTTAAAAGAGAGAGAGAGAGAGAGAGAGAGAGAGAGAGAGAGAGAGAGAGAGAGAGAGAGAGTTTGGAATCTGCTTTCTGGACGTCCGCCAAATGCACCAATACCGACAGACTCTTCCAGCCCAACCCTTCGTCTTCTTCCTCTGCTCTCTCTCTCTCTCTCTCTCTCTCTCTCTCTCTCTCTCTCTCTCTCCCCACCTTTTATTCGCCATTTTCCCTCGTCTCCTCCTACCCGTTCTCTCCAGCTTCCGCCTTTTAAAATTAAGCCGTGGCCCAGAAAACACCACTCAATTAGGGTTTTACATTTATCTCTCTAGTTTATTGTATTAGGAGCCAAAACGCCCACTCTTCCCTCAGAGAGAGAGAGAGAGAGAGAGAGAGAGAGAGAGAGAGAGAGAGGGGGGGGGGGGGGGAGTTGGTTAGGGACACAAATTATAGCCAATAATTGCCGTAGGTTCTATTTCATGCCATGAACCGATAAGTATATTATACTGTTGTAGCAGCTTCGTTCAACTGATGTTTCGAGAATGCGCCCAAAAGCAAGGCATTTTTAGGTTCGCTAGAAATTATTGTAAGAAACCTACACCTGTTAACTATTGAAATCCACAACAACAACAACAACAACAACGAAAACATCGAAACAACAAAAAAAGGAGCAAAGAAGATAGAATTCACCACGACGAGAAATCCTAAAAAAATCCTCTGT
>NC_061101.1:49538334-49545834 GCF_015104395.2 Macrobrachium nipponense
TATAGACACCCACAGACGCCACGGCAATAACAAGCTCTCAGAAAGCTAGGCCAATGACTCTCCTCCCGGCTGCTTCAGATAACAACAAACTGTTCTTGTATGAGAGAGAGAGAGAGAGAGAGAGAGCGAGAGAGAGAGGAGAGAGAGAGAGAGAGAGAGAGAGAATATCTTCGACATCTTTCTCGCTACTTCTCCGGCTGTTGACCATTTGGTTATTTAAAGTGATCTTATCCCATCAAACTTGATTTTAATGACAGCACCTGGAATAAACTGCCACCAGAAGTTGTAAACAGCAACAGTGTGGAGGAGGAGTTTGAAAGAAAGCTAGACAAAATCATTAGGACACTACGAATAAACCGCAAAACCTGCTCCTGAAGACAGGAGGATAACGTCAAAGCAGTTGTACTATGAAACAATTGCTGAAAGAGGGTGGAAAGTAAGACGACAGAAGGAATATGAATGGAGGTACAGTAAAAGGAATGAAAGGTGTTGGAGCTAGGGACACTGTAAAGAACCTTGAAGTAATACCTACACTGTTAAGAACCTTAGAGTAATGCCAACAGTGCACCGCGCGTCAGGTGCACTGACGGCACTACCCAACCTATCGTGATGATAAACACCAGTATCACTCCCAAGGATGCCTCTTCCCTTCTGCCTCTTTCCTTAGGGCATCGTGCCCTGTGAGAAAATTCGGACAGAAATATATTTGTTGGCACTTCATCAGGGCACCTAGCTGCTGGTATCTATTGAGCGAACAACCCTGGTTGCCTTACAATACCGTTTCATCAGGACACCCAGCGCTGGTCTTGTATCTGTCCAGAATGTACTGCGTTTTAACTGGTGACCCAAATAGAAGGGTGAAAAGCGCAAAACAGCGTTGTATTTTTGTATTTTCGTGTCTGGCTTTTGTGACCTGTCAGTAACATCAATTGTTCAGTGGCTGTAGCAAGCAAAACAACAGTATGCGTCCGTGTTGGCAGAAAGGTTAAAAGGGGGTTTTTTTTTGTTGCTTGTTTTCGAAATACAGAATACGAATGCTCAATGAATAGCTCTGGAAAATATTTTGGTATAAAGGGCGTACAACCTCTCTCTTCTTTTTTTTTTAGATAAGAGATCAGTAACACATACAGTCATAGACAACAGAGTAAAAATGCATATACGGATGCTCCCATAAACATACAAACGCACACACACACACACAAGTCGACCTTTTAGAGGGACGCCAAGAGTGAAGCCAGACCACGCGAGACCCCGGAATAAATGAAAAGTAAAAACAAACAAAACAAAACAAAATCTTCCCAGCATACTGGAAAGCAGCGCATTCTGTAATGGAACATCTGAACATCTCCAGAACTTCGCGAAAATTCGCAGCGCTGTGATATACACATCAACATCAGTGTGTGAGTTAATTAGAGAGACATACGGATGATGTTTTGGCACTGGTTCCATTACTTAACAGCTTAACCAAAGCCAAATGACCGTCACTAAATGGGGTTCTCGTGTTCTCATAAGGAGTAATATGTCGGCCTGCTGACAATGTCACTGTCTTCAGCATATTCCTGTCACACACACACACACACACAAACACACACACGCACACACAATGCATAAACACTTTGCGCCTAATGCCTGGCTATTATGATAATGTGGAATCCGACAGATTCCAGAAATGGGTTTCAATGTCGAGAGGGCTGGGAAGATATCAGCGAGAGAGAGAGAGAGAGAGAGAGAGAGAGAGAGAGAGAGAGAGAGAGCAATGACTTCTCTCACCCTCAGTGGAAAACAAAGTCCTCTTCGTGCATATGAGAGAGAGAGAGAGAGAGAGAGAGAGAGAGAGAGAGAGAGAGAGAGAGAGAGAAAATCAGATCACTCCATTGCAATATAAATCATATTATTTAAATTTGCTAATTATAAATTGGAAAAAAAAAGTAACAGAATTTGGGCCAACGGCCAAGCGCTGGGATCTATGAGGTCATTCAGCGCAGAAAAGAAATTGAGAGGAAAAAGATCTGAAAGACGTAACAGGAGGAAAACCGCCGAACAGTCGCACTATGAATCAGCTGTCAGGAGAGGGTTGAGGAAATTACGAAGGAAGAAAGGGAATATGAACTAAGGTACAGCAAAAGGATTGAAAGGGGGTTGCAGCTTGGGGCCGATGGGAAACCTCGTACTAGATCCTGTTGGTTCTACATCAGAACACTTAAAGGATGATCATTTTTGTACTTTCCTTCGTCCCTCGAAGTTACTAATATTGATTTAAAGTTTAAACGCAAATCCCATTCTATACGAATATTATTATTATTATTATTATTATTACACTTAGCGATCATGTCCCGATGATGGCCAAACGAGGTGGCCCAAACATGTAGACGCCTAAGCGAAAAACCTGAAAAGAAGAAAATCAAGGAATACCCGATAGACCCCTGACGACTACGGTCTGTTCCCGACCTACGAGACACACCTATATACCCCTTTTGACGACCTCCAGCCTGTCCCCGATACCCCGTTGCCTAAAACACCAGCCTGAAATTCCGTTGACGACCTACAGCACGATGAATATTGGACAGCTGCTTTAAAATACCAGTGTGCCAGAAAGACAAATCATAAGGAGAATTGAAAGAATTTTGTATGGAATCAATTCTGTGAATTCTGCCAGGATTTTTAATAAAAATATTATTATTATTATTATTATTGTTATTATTCTGTTCGGTTCCCGAAAGCGCTGTGTTGAGATTATTTTTAAATATTTTTGTACCCATGCATAACTGTAGTTTCTCCATTTCAAGACTCATATTATTATTATTATTATTATTATTATTTGTTAATAAGATCATCTATAATAAAAAAAAAAATTTAAGAGTTCGTGTATAATTTAAAAACACTTTATAAAGCTTTCTAACCCTTCCCTGGGTTCATCTTGCTTTTAGACTAAAGATGAACTAAGGGAAGGGTTCTAAAGCTTTATAAAGTGTTTTTTTAAAATAAACACGAACTCTTTAACATCTTTCTATTATTGTGGACTCATCAGAACATTATATATATTCTCATGATAGCGAGTTTTCCCCAACTAAAATTATTATTATTTGGGAAAAACTCTCTATCGCGAGAGTAATATATAATGTTCTAAGAGGTCCACAATAATAAAAAATGTTGAGAGTTCGTGTATGAATTTAAAACCCTTTACAAAAAGCTTTCGAACCCTTCCCTGGAAAGGGTTCGAAAGCTTAATGATTCATATTATTATTATTATTCAGAAGGTGGACCCTACTCATATAGAACAACCCCAAAGAAGCACTATCTTGAAATAATGAAATTCAAGCTTCAGAGCTTATGGCGTTCATCAGGAAGAGCTAAACGCCAGGCAATGGGAAATACTGAGAGAAGAGATGACTCTCACAAAAAAAAAGTACCAAATTTATCAAGTAGAAAAAAACTTGACACTTTTTAAACTACAAGAAGAATTGCATAAGGGCAGCAAATGCATTTTGCATCTTCGATTGGACTTAGGAAGTTCCAACTGCACGATGTTCTCCGGGAAACGAGCACAGGCTACTGTGAAAAAGAAAAATAAATAGTGAAACATAAATAAATAAAATAAATAAATAAATAAATAAATAAATAAATAAATAAAACAATCAACTTCCCTGGAGCGATCATGCAACCCTGCTCACAATACCTTCGTCGGTTTTAAAATAATGCGTCCAAGTTTATTAAAGGTGAATTCAGAAGCCGTTTCAATTGGCTCCCCTTCGCCAACTTCCTATTTAATATTGATTTAATACGTTTAGATGTATATGATGATGCTTAAGTTAACAAACGCCTCCATCTGAGCATGACTATATATAATGTCCGCGTGTATGCACAGTGTACGGCATAAACTATAAAAATTGTCTATACATACATACATATATACAGACAGACATGCACACACACACATTATTATATATCTATAGCATTGTGAGGAATTTAGTCATCCTTTTTCACAATAATATATATATATATATGAATATATATATATATATATATATACATATATATATATATATATATATATATATGCATATATATATATATATGTATACTATACATTATATATATATATGTATATTACATTATATATAATATAGGTAATATATACACACATATATATATATATATATATAATATATATATATAATATATATATATAAAACAACACACTAACATATAAAAATCTTTTATAGAAGACTGTATAAATCGCAGTAATAAAAAAGAAATAGTAATATACGACAAGTTTATAGACGAAGATATACAGTACATGAAAACATTTCGATCAAACAAAACAAAAGTGAAGCAAATGTAGAATTCAGGTCAGAGGCCAAGCTCTGTGACCTATGAGGTTAATCAGCGCTAAAACGGTTTGAAAGGCGTAACAGGAGGAAGACCTCAAAGCAGCTGCATTACGAATCAATTGTTAGGAGAGAGAAAGGAAAGTAGGACGGAAGGAAGAGAATATGAACAGAGGTACAATAAAAAAGGAAATAAAGGTGTTGCAGCTATGGGTCGAAGGGACGCTGCAAAGGACCTTAGGCAATGTCTGCAGTGCAACACAAGAGGTGCACTGACGGCACTACCCACCTACGGGGAATAAAAGAAAGACGAAAAAAAATATGACGACGAAAAATCTCCATATTCTTGCCATGTTGTTATTCTCCCTATCCGTTCATCTCCCTCACTTCCTCTTCCTCCTCCTCCTCTTCCTCCACCTTCACCACCACCACCACCTCCTCCTCCTCCTCCTCTTCTTATTTCTTCCGTGGAGTCATTTACCACACGGATCTTTTTCTAAGAGACTTCCCTCCATCCAGCCATGGCTCTTGGGCACGAAACGTGACGTCACTCTGACGTCACGAGGCTTCGTGGCAAGAAATGAGAACGTCAGAGAGAGAGAGAGAGAGAGAGAGAGAGAGAGAGAGAGAGAGAGAGAGAGAGAATGCCACTTGAACTTGACAAGAACGTAAGACGAAGAGGTAGGGGGGGAGGGGTCTTCCTAAATGGATGCGAGTGATTAAGCAGCCTTCATTGTGATGTAGTGAAGACGCCTATATGAACAATTAAAACAAAAGCGCAGCGCTTCTCATCAGGGCAGAGAAAAGTCTGAGAGGAAAGTAATGATACTGACAACAGAGAGAGTTACAAGGATTAGGATGTCTCAAAGACTTGTTAGTCTATTCTAAGAGGTGACATCGTGTGCTCACTTATCTCTAGGAGCAGGTTTTACTGTGCATTCACAGTGTCCTTCTAATTATTCTGTCTAGCTTTCTTTTAAACTCTTCCACACTGTTGCTGTTTACAACTTCTGGTGGCAGTTTATTCCATGTGTCACATATCTTGTATGTAAAGAAGTTCCCACAATGGGATGCGTTGTATCTCTTCAGTTCTAGGTTCCATACATTATTTCTTGCCTGGTTTTCATTTAACGTAAATAGGTTACTGTCTACTTTCGTTATGGCTTTCAGTATTTTGAATGTTTCTATTAGTTGTCTTCGCAATCGTCGTGTTTCTAAGCCATGCGTGTTCAGGTTCTCTAGTCGTCTTCGGTAACCTATTTGCCTGATGGATGGAATTAACTTTGTGGCTCTTGCTTGTACTCTTTCTAGTATATTTATGTCCTTTCTTAGTGTTGGTGACCAAAACTGTGCTGCTATTCAAGATGAGGTCTAACTATTGATGTGTAGAGGTGCATCACCGTTTCCTTGTTTCTGTATCTGAACTGCCTCTTTATGTATCCCACTAGTTTCTGTACCTTCTTTTCAGCTTTTATGCACTGTTTTGTAGATTTTAAGTCCTTGGTAATAATGACTCCAAGGTCCTCCTCTTGTTCTACACTATTTATGTCATTCCCAAGCAGCATGTAGTTGGCATGAGAGAGAGAGAGGGGGGGGGAGGGGGGGGGGTCTCAACAAAAAAAAAACAAGCAATAATTACGATAGAGAGAGAGAGAGAGAGAGAGAGAAACGATCATAACAAGAGAGAGAAAGTCTAAAAAAAAAACTGATATATATATATAGTATATTATTATATATTATATATATATATATAATATATATATATATTATGTAAATTATATATATATATATATATATATAGAGAGAGAGAGAGAGCGAGAGAGAGAGAGAGAGAGAGAGAGAGAGAGAGAGGAGAGAGAGAATGACGTCGGAACCACACCGGTGATGTTGGCGGAGACCTATATTACCCAATCGATAAGGAGGTACACAACAGCAACGGGCCAACAGCAGAAGCAAGCAGCCTGAAGGAAAAGCAAAGGTCGTTTTTGCCTTATTCCCGCAGCAGTCACGTGACAAATACCACCAAAACAGCCCCCAGCCCCCCAACTCCACCCCCGGCCCTGGTAGCTGCTACCTCTACCTCTACCTCTGAAGGTGTCACAGAAGAAAGCCTCAAAGCAGCTTGCACTACAAGAATAATTGTTAGCAAGATGGAAGAAAGAGAATATGAACGGAGGTACTGTCAAAGGAATGAAGGGGGTTGCACCTAGGGGTCGAAGGGACGCTCGCAAAAAACCTTTAGTAATGCTTGCAGCGCACTATAGTACCACCCCTACGGAGAGGGCACTACTGTTTTCCACAGAAGCGACGTTCGCCCTTATGATTGCCACTTTGATGACGCCGCCGCCAATTGACATATTGCAAAGGCAATGCTTTCACTCACATGGGAGTTGATGCTGCCTTTTTTTTTTCATCTATATCTTCTTCCGGGAAATAGCCTAAAGGTGCCGGAGTAAACACAGCAATCGAACTGCGCGCATTTTCAGCTTCCTTTGTCGTGAAAGTGATCTGAAATGGATGCTTGAAGGAGTCACATTCTCCAAAATTAAGAAAAATCAAAATATTTACTCGTATGTCTGAAAACCCAGCTATGATCTGTATATGACACTAAAACTATTCTGTATGTCTTAGATTACTCGAGTTACACAGAAAGTTAACTGCACTCATTTTAAACTTCATAAAATCATCTGAAATGAATACTTTGTTACGTTTTCCGAAAGTTACGAAAAATCAAAACTTACTCACATCTGAACATCTGCTGTAATTGTATATGATATTAAAACAAAACCCTTTCCGTTAAGTCTAAAGCATCCTACCAACCTATTAGCCCAACCTGGGTACAAAGCAATGCTACTATTTGCGGCCTTTGAGGCTAAAAACAAAAAGTGTTCAGGACAAATTCAGAAACAGGACAGGAACATTGCAAAAGTACATGCCGATGCTGTAAGGTAAAAATCGGTGACCAAACTGGAACGAGTAATGTTTTCACTCGTTCCCGAAACCTGACATCAAGAGCCAATTCTCAAGAGTACGACTTCTCTCAACAGACTGCTCACACCTCTTTATACCATATACATTTAGAAATGTTTTACAAGTAGGGTCATGATACAAGAACATCAGTCAATCTGTTACTAACCCCTCACCCTTCGTCTCCTTTATGAGCCAGAGCTCT
>NC_061101.1:49550834-49563464 GCF_015104395.2 Macrobrachium nipponense
AGAAGAGCGTGAAAATAAACCTAAGCAAGACACAGAGATGACCTCTGATTCCAAGCCAAAAGAACCTGCTACAAAAACTGAAGCGGAACCAGTGGATGAGAAAGTGCAAGAGGCTGAGCATAAGACTGAAGAAACCCTTAAGGCTGACCCAGAGCCTAAGGCAGAACCAGAACCTAAAGCTGGAGCAGAACAAGAACATCCTAATGCTGCAGCAGACCCAGAACCTAAGGCTGCAGCAGAGCCAGAACCTAAGGCTGCAGCAGAGCCAGAACCTAAGACTGCAGCAGAGCCAGAACCTAAGGCTGCAGCAGAGCCAGAACCTAAGGCTGCAGCAGAGCCAGAACCTAAGGCTGCAGAAGAATCAGAACCTCAGGCTGCAGCAGAGCCTAAAGCAGAACCTGAAGAAGAACCAAAAGATAAAGAACCTGAAGCTGAAGCAGAACCTGAAATTACAGCAGACCCTGAAGTTAAATCGGAACAAGAAGTTGAGCCAGAACCTGAAGCTGAAGCAGAACCAGAACCAGAACCAGAACCTAAGAGTGAAGCAGAGTTAGAATCTGGGATAAAAACAGACCCAGAAGGTGAAAATCAATCTGAAACCAAAGAAGGACATGAAACAGAGGACAAAGCAAACCACCACAGTGAAGAAGAAACATCAGTCACCAACACAGAGGCTGATGTTGAGGCTGTTCCAAATACTGAGGGTGATTTGTCGATGGGTTCCAAGGGAGAAATGGGTGCTTCCCTCACTGCTGAAGTAAAACCAAATATGAATGATGACATGATTCAAAATGACTCACAAACTGACACTGATCCAAAACCAGAGACTGGGCTAGAACTCAAGCATGACTCTGAGATCATGCCAAAACCTGAGAAACAAACAGAAACTGAAAATGATGAAGCAAAGACGGAGAATGAGGCCAGCAGTGAGATGGAAGAAGATTTCGAAGCAGATATGTCACCCAAAGATAGTGATTCTAATGCTAACAAAGAAAAAGACACTAATACATCAAAAGAAGATAAGAAAAATATGGAAAATGACTCGGACAATGGATCTGACAGTAAGAAAAATGAGAGCATCGACACTGCTCAGACAAGTGTTTCTGAGACAATAAAAGAAAACATATTAACGCCAAAGGATGCACACACAGTACCAGAGGATATGGCAACAAGTGGAAGTGATGTGGTTGAAAGCATCACAAATCCTGATACTGAAGAAGAGAACTTTAATGCCATAAATGAAATGGAAAAGATGCTGAATAAATCAATGGAAACTACAGACCACAGTGATAAGAAAGAACCTGCTAATACTCCTTTGGACGAAGTTGCAACTAACTTTACCGCCAGCATCTTCCTTAAAAATGCTGATTCAGAACCGAGTGACGAAGATTCAACAGAAGGGAAGGTTGCATTTGAGCCAAAAGTGGCAACAACTTCAAATCAGAATGCTAATACTTCCAATAATACGACAGAGAACAAATTTCCAGAAGTTGGTGGAGAACCTTGTGATTGTAAGGAATCTGGGGATATAACGGCTGCTCTAAAAGCCCTCGATGAAAACACTAAAGCAAACTGGACTGATCACAATGAAATGGATAATGGGGAAAACAGCAGGGAGGAAGAAGACAAAGAAAATGGAAAGCAAGCCCAGTTAGTCCATGATGCTGAAATCATCAATCAAGATGGTGTCACAGGAGATGAGAAAAGTGAACAAGCCTTGGAAACTAGTGCAAAAAGCCTCAGCGAAATGGATGAAATGATGAATGATATGAGGGATACCACATCAGAAGAGGAAAAATCAGATCATGACAAAGATGTCGAGGACACTGATGATGAAGTGGGCTCAGGGGAAGTTATGGAAGAGCAATATATTAAAGAGATGACTCCAGATATACACATTGTTAAGAGGAAAGACTTCGAGAAAGAAGGTACAGAGAATAACCAGGAGAGTGAAAAAGAGGATGCTGGAGATGAAGATGAAACTGTTCCCGAGACTGACACAGACGATGAAACAGAAGACACGCAAGTACCAAGTGGTGCGCAACAAAAGAACAGCCAGGACGACGGTGAAAATGCTGAAGAGGAGGCCAATTCATCGACGGAATCAGAAGAAAACACAGAGGAATCAGCTGTTCATCAAAACAGTAAACCTAATGCCAAAGATAAACCTGCTGCTTCTACATCAGGAACTGAAGTTGAAGAACTATCAGCAGACACTACACAAACATCGTATCCAGAACCTCTCAGTAGCCAAGAATCTCAAGAAGTTCTGACAATGACAGCCATGTTACAAACCACCAAAGCTGCACAAGCTGATCACAGCGGCGAATCTTCAGGCGAAGATCCAGATAAGGAGATGGCCACTGAGGAAATATCCACATCAACCACACCTGACCCAACGCATAATGAAGGAAAAGATGAACACACTGAGGAAACAAGTATATCCAAGAAAACTCCAGGGGGAAACACTATACCCACAAATGTTGTTCGGATTAACGTCCTAGATCCTGAAGGGACGCAGACTGCTGCTGGGGAGACTAACAGTGATTCTCAGACTGCTTGAGAATTTTATTATATAACTGGCACGTGGAGAATTGTACGATCACTGAATTTTAAGTAAGCTACGTAATTTTTTTTTTTTTTATAAATCTCCAATAAGAACTGGCAAACCACATAATAATGACTGAAGAAAATGCATACACATTGGGGTGCATGTTTGCATAATATATCTATCCGACCATGCACGGCATAATCATTAATGATCATAAAGATTTCATAAAATCAAAATCAACAGGGAAATCTAACCACGAGATAAAATCAAGGACCCATTTCAGGAAAAGAGCAGCTGAAAACTGACTGTTCTGCATTCGTGAGCAATGAGTAACAAACTAAGGAGTTTGATTTATGTAACATATCCTGTAACTTACTTTGAGCTTTCAGCTGGAAAAAATACACTACCATATTTATATACTTATTTATAGTTTTCGAATCTAAAGAAGAGAAACGCACAAAAACTGCCAAGACAATAGACCCTGAAAGCTTCCACCATCCATCATCAGTATCAGAGAGCAATATTCACTTGTCCTTAAGTAAATTATTCGAGTACTGAAATGGTTGCTTAATGGAGAAAGCAACAAAACAGATCAACTGTGGTTCTGTAGTTAGCAACCCCAAAAATAATTCTGTTGGGACAATCAAAGTCAAGAGAATCTGAAACAGACAAAAGATGAAACACCTTCAATTCAAGCCAGTCAAGACTGAAATGAAACTGGGCGGCATAAGAAATGCAGGAAACTTTTTAGGAGAGCTTACGGAAACGCCGACCAAAAGAAAACTTTCTTTATTGGGTGAAATGATTCTATCTATATGTGAACTAACAGAGTTTTAGACTTTGTATATAGGCCTACACTAACCTTGAATAAGTCTACTTCGTTACCTGTGAAATCGCTTGTCAATAGACTACTACTCGTCTGATATTAAATCATTTACCAATTGACAGACAGTGAAATTTAGCAAAAAAATAGGCTTTATATTTTCTTTCACATTCTTTGTTACACATTAGACAGCAGCGTATAGTCCCCAGGTAAAGATAGAATTCTAAAGGAGAAGAATAATATTTAAGAATGTTATTAGTTGACTGTGATATAATAATTATCTATGTGTAATTTTTAACGAGAGGTTGTGTTAGAAAAGGGCGCCATCTCCTTTCGGTGCCTTTAGATGACATTTTCATATAATGTGTGAAAGCCAGAGCTTGATATTCTGTTAGATCCAAAGACATAGATGCCATAGTTCAAATGTAGTTTCTGCACAATACTTTCATTCCCAACTTTATCCTAGGTAGTTAATAGACAAACATGAAATGAGGTACTACTTCGACGTCTCTCTTGATCACGTTCTGAGAGAATGCAATCGATAAGAGGACCTCAGCAAGGCTGATGGAATACTCGTAAGAATCTTCTTACTAGACTAACAAAACTTCCGTGTTCCAGGTCTAGGAATAGGTTTGAATTTTCCCACAGACACGAGCTCGGCCTAAAACTATTCCAAGAAGTAACTTCTGAACGTGTCAGCATCTCAGAAGAGTGCTCGATGTGTCGGCAACTTCGAACATAAATCGGTTTTCAAGGAAAACAAACCACGAACTTGAAAATAGAAGCTGTTAAGGCCCCACGCAGTTGTTTTATGTATGATGAGCGAAAAATACTCTCCAGAACTGATGCTTCGGCACCAAAGCTTCCGGAAGTAGGCGAGTGAAGGAGGTCCTTTGGGACACCGCTTGGCTTGGATCGTCAGGCACAACCTTTCCAACCCAGTATTAGTAACACATTCAAATGTAGGTCTAATGACTAGTTTGTAAGGAGAAATGATATATCAAAGTATATCAACTATACAGTATTCGATGTATTGCATGCTATCCTTGTGTGAAAATAGTTTGTAGGAGTTCATCTTTGTTTTTGAAAGGATGAAATGCATCAAGTAGTCGTTTACATTCCTTCTGTTTCTCTTTTGATGATGTAGTGGTTATCAAAGAGCAGTGCATACATAGTATGTGAACTACCCTCTATTTATATTCACAATTTTGTAATAAAAGTTCTCAATATGTCTGGTTTCATTTTCCTTGCTGCTTTGAGAAATTGATGGGAATAAACCAACTGAGTAGTTCCTCATTAGACAAGTGGTTAATGTGCTTCCCTACCAGTTCGGTAGTACAGAGTTCGATTCTCTGCTCTGCCACCGTGAAACCACAGGAATGTATTTGTGGTGATTAGAAATTAATTTCTCAATATAGTGTGGTCTGGATCCCACAATAAGCTGCAGGTCCCGTTGCTAGGTAACCAATTGGTTCCTAGCCACGTAAAAATATCTAATCAAAAGGGGCCAGCCCTAGGAGAACTGTTCATCACCTCAGTGATCTGGTTAAACTAAGGTATGTTTAAACCAACACTAAGTGAGTGGATCATTAGCTAGAAATGTCATAGTGAATTAAAAATGAAATGGCAGGCAACAAGGGTTGAAAAAATCAGACTAGAATAGAATATGAAGATAAATAAAGCAAAGTCGTCATGGGACAAACATCTTGTAGCTTTATAATACAAGGCCGCATTAAGTATATCTTAGTTTAACCAGACCACTGAGCTGATTAACAGCTCTTCTAGAGCTGGCCCGAATGATTAGATATTTTTACATGGCTAGGAACCAGTTGTTTGCCTAGCAACGGGACCTTCAGCTTATTGTGGGATCCAAACCACACTATATCGAGAAATGAATCTCTAGTCACCAGAGATACATTCCTCTGATTCCGCAGTGGCAGAGCAGGGAAGCAAACTCGGACTACCAAATCGGTAGGCGAGCACATAACCCACTCGACCGACGAGGAACTCTGATGAGACTGCATTAAATAAGCATAAAGATTAGTAAGTTAATGGGAGACCCACATATTACATGGAGGCAATATCGATGATACTTAAATAAGTGTGTGGAAACGTGACAGACCAGGAGAAATCAGCAGATATTTTCTTAAACAGGCAGATCAGACAGCATCGCTAAAGAGATTCTGAAATAGGAAGCAAAAGGCGAAGAAATATGGCAGAGATTTACCAGTCAAAAACCCCTGGCAAAAATGACACATGTATCTTTGTGTCATAGAACTCTGAGACTCGCTTATCTATGCGTCATAGAACTCTGAGACTCGCTTATCTACGCGTCATAGAACTCTGAGACTCGCTTATCTACGCGTCATAGAACTCTGAGACTCGCTTATCTACCCGCCATAGAACTCTGAGACTCGCTTATCTACGCGTCATAGAACTCTGAGACTCGCTTATCTATGCATCATAGAACTCTGAGACTCGCTTATCTATACGTCATAGAACTCTGAGACTCGCTTATCTATGCATCATAGAACTCTGAGACTCACTTAAAAGCTCTTAAACAATTTGAACATCTCAAACGTAGTATAGGCTTGCATTTTTTATGCCATGAGAACACGACGGATATAACAACATACGAAATTTCAGGTCGAAAATTACCGAAATATGCATAGTAAAATGTGCCACCTTATGTAAAGTGACAGAAAATGGTGGAATGAAAACTGGAAGACATTCTTCAGAACATGACAATGCATCTTTATGTACGAACTGGTAACAAAAATTTGGCAAGAATTGTCCATAAATGAGGAATGCAAGAGAAATACGCTGTACAGGTTAAGGAATCCTGAAGTATATTTGTTAAACTTTATCTGATCTTACAAGGGAGCGCGTAAATCATTACTGAAGCTATAAAATCGGGTGTGTAGGTCTAGTTAAGTATATCTTAGTTTAACCAGACCACTGAGCTGATTAACAGCTCTCCCAGGGTTGGCCCAAAGGATTAGATATTTTTACGTGGCTAGGAACCAATTGGTCACATAGCAACGGGACCTACAGCTTATTGTGGGATCCGAACCACATTATATCGAGAAATGAATTTCTATCACCAGAGATAAATTCCTCTGATTCCGCGATGGCAGAGCCGAGAATAGAACTTCGGACCACCGGATTGGTAGCCGAGTGCGAAAACCACTCGTCCGACAAGGAACTGTGTAGGTCTAGAATTAGGATAAGTTATGAATTTGAATAAAAGCTTTGTTGAAATGAAAAATTATGGCATAATGAATTACAGACGAAAGAACTGCCAAATTGCCAGTACTATTAGCTAGAAAAACCAAACATATTTAAAACTATCATGTATATACAAAAACTCACGTTCACGTTGAAATGTCATAGAAATGACCTTTGGGTCAAAGAAAAACGTAAAAAATCAAAACATAAAATAACAGGAAAGGAAAAAACGAAAATACGCAGGATACAAAATGGTAAAAGTATTGCGAGAGTGGACTGACTTGTAATCCTTTTATCTCTGTTAAACATGGCAAATGTTGCATAAAATATTGCATAAAATATTGCATAAAAAGCGTGAAACATCAAGCAAATACAAACTTCCAAAATAAATAACTATAAAATTTGAAGCAGGGAATTTTTAAGATACTCGATAAAAGAGAGAATATGTCAGCATAAATATATTGAATTAATTCAGTAGTTTGCCAAGGACACAGAATTGAGCTGCACTGAATTTAAAATTTAGGCCAGATGTGAAGCACTGGGACCTATGAGGTTATTTGGCGCTGAAAGGGAAATTGATAGTAGAAAGGTCTGAAAGGTATAACAGGGGGGAAAACCTCGTATTTATACTATGAAAAAATTGTTAGAAGAGGGTGGAAAGTGAGATGGAAGAAAGCTAATATGAAAGGAGGTAGAGTAAAGGGAATGGATGGGGTTGCAGCTAGGGGGCCGAAGGCATGCTTCAAAGAACTTCAAGTAATGCCTACAATACACCGCAAGAGGTGTATTGACGACACTAACCCACAACAGGGCCTAAAAATTATGAAAAATATGAAGACAACCCATAAAAGAAAAACAAAACGTGAACACATGGACAAGCAATGTGAAGATACTCTACACACGCAGACTAAAATTGCGCGAACGAAAGACGTAATTAGACAGATGGGTTTTTTGGAAAGCAAATATTTAGTAAATTGGGAGATACTTTGTAACGGATATCTCGAAATAGCCATGAGGGTACTTGATATTAAATACAATGGGAACCCGTAGAAATGTGAAATGCTTGAGGGAAAAGCTACCTCAAATTAAACGCTATGATTAACAGTATAGTAGTACTCTACCGAGCTCGACAATGAAGTACACAGATAAATAAAAAAAAACTCTCATTAAAAACACTCATTAAAAAAGGACTTTGATAATTCATAACAAATCTGAGAAATTATATATTCTAAAATTAAACCGAAAAGTTTAAAAAATGTCTTAAAAGTCAAGATCGTGAGCACACGAGCAATGATTCCTGTACCAGTTTGATGAGATATCTGTAAACTTTCAATTTTGGAAAACTTAAGGAAAACCAAGTTTTGCCCTAAAGAAAGGGTAACGCAGTTGGAATGCATCTAGTATCTGGGTCAATCATAAACTGATGGATTCAAATGACAATTCTATCACAAACCCAACACCACACCTTGCTATAAGGATGAGTGGAGGGAGTCATATCTTATGAACCAAACCTTTAGCACAGAATATTTAACTGTGAAGTTCACCTACAGCTTGTACTGCTCTGGACACTGCCCTCTTGTCCTGCTGGTACTACAAAGTGACCCTGACACACACTTGCCTTTGATGCTGGGTTCTCATTAGATAGTGCTGCAGTATTCACACTAGACACAAAAGACTCATCCAGATTCTCAATACAAATCTCAAATGGAGGTGACCATGAGATTCTCGAGTCACTCGTCTACTGATAGGTTCCAGGTTTCTGCCAAAAACTCATGAACAAGATCTCCCTGCCTCTGAGAACCAGATGAGATTAAAAAAAACTGTGCAACTCATCAACACACTATGAAAAGGGTAAGACTTAACAAGTCTTCAGGGTCAGCTCTCAATCTCCCAAAGGCTCCATAATACCAGAGTTTGGTTCTGGAAAAGTCAAAGTCCACTTTGAAGGCCAAAGCTAATAAAGCGCGCAGAACTGTTCAAAGACCCTATTAGGAGAGAGCTTCATGCTTTTAGTTGGAAGCCTTGGTCAAGAGAGGGCCATAAGCTTTACAGCTGTGACTTAGAGGAGGTTGCATGCAAGTAAACCCATATAGTACTGCTGCAAAATAATTGAAGAAAAATCTCACCTGTAATACCAGTTGAAGATGATCCACTCCCTGGTACATGATACTTGAGACTATCTCAGAACATACAGCTAACAAATAACAGTGACCAAAAGTGGAAGCTTTGGGCACCTCTATCAGGGATGCCAATGAGGAACTACTAGGGTTACACAAGGCCTGGAGCGACAAACAGTTGGTCAATCAATCAGTGAATTAGACTGACAGGAGGAAGGAAGATATTCAGATATCCAAAGTGGGTGCAGTATGACATGTCCCATGGCAGCCCAGGGTCTGGAATGACTGAGAGTTTTCATCACAGCAAAGAAAACCTTTGTCATGCAAGAAAGTATGGGCCAATCTGTCCTAACTGGTTTTGACTTGAGCTGGTCCACCAGGACATTCCTTCAAGCCAGAATGTCACCTTCGATCCAGCACAGTCAACCTTTGTCACTCATCGACAAACTGGTATTACCATCACATGATCTCATAATGTTGCAGCTATCTGCATTGCAAACATTCCCAAGATACTGATGTTCAGATGAAGGTCATTCTCTGTCTGCACACTTAAAGCAAAAAGGTTTCCCAGGCATGAGCTTCAGCCCTCATTGATGCATCTGGAGAACAAAGGTAGAGAAATCAAAGGAACTCCAACAAGGAGGTTTCTACTGTCCAGCTACCAAGCAAGGTCCTCCATCTTGGTCAAGAATGAATGCCGATGATGTATGAGAATTTTTGTAAACAGTAACTGTGTTAGACTTTTCCATTTAGTCACCAAAACTGTACATTTTTATGTTGATACAGATTAAATATACATTTATAAGGAAAAGTTTTTCCAAAGAAATAGAGTCAACCTTATGTGAGAACTAAATGCAGAAGTTTGAGGGATCACTACCCCATAAGCACTCTAGGTGGAGACTTGTCATATGCAAACCCCATCAGTATACCCACAATAGGACTACATACAGGGTGTTTCAAAATTAGAGCCCCGCCCCCTCTACAGCATAAACTAAAATTGATATGGACAAAAACAAAAGTAATTCAGAACAAATATTTATTTAAGTTTCTCTCTGAGTATTTAATATTTTGTGTGGCCTCCATCTACCTGCATTCTTGAGGGGTATGATTTCAGCATATCACAAAAAAGCTGAGACTCCATTTCCCTGGGCACTTCGGTCACCTCTCTTCACAGGTTGTCGAGGCTTGGTATACGATCATAATTCACTGTGCACGCTTCAACACGATCCTTAAGATACTACCAATGTTTTCACACACATTAAGGTCAGGGGAGCTACCTGGAAATTCACTTGACGAGAAGAAATCGATACCACTGTTTTGAAGCAGCTCCTGTGTCTGAAGAGCCTTGAAACATGGTGCCTTATCATGCAAAAATGTGACTTCTTCAACAGATAAACACATTTTCAAGATCTTTGAGGAAAGGAAATACTCCACAGTAAGCACAGTTTCTCTGAAGTATTCGCCATTCCACGACTGTCATTTTTTTTTATGATCCACATTAACTGTTTGGCTGTGAAACAAAGAAAAATTCCCAAACATCAGGAAATTTCAAACTTGGCGATAGCACACGTCATCACTGATATCATCCAACTTTGCAGCCCAAATGATGTCATTTTTATGATTTGGCTTCCTGACTGTGTAAATGAAGAATTCATCTGATGCAGCAACATGGAGAAAGTCAGCTTCATCCCAATCTTTAAGAAATGAACCACAAAACCATGCACGGTCTTCCCTCTGTTGCTGAGTGATGTTGGACTTGCTCATAACGTGAAATGGCTTATTACCAGATTTTTTCAACTCACAATATACAGCATTATAACATCTCTTCTTTCCCCTTTTTGTTTCTAGTTCAAGCGCCAATTTGCATAAAGACTTTCTTGGTCTACCCACTGTCTCAGCTATGATGTCTTTTGACTCCTGAGAAAGGACTTCATGCCTTCCAAGATTTTCACTTTTCGCGATGACAGTCATATGGATTTTTGTTCCAGTTTCTTTTAACAAAGGATCCATCTCTTTTAATGTATTTAGCTATCCAGGAACGTGAAATGAAGGATGCGCCAGCATCCATGGCCTCTCTGAAGGTTATAGCCCAGATTCAGTCAATCCATCTGATTTCCTCAGAGTCGTTAGCCATGGCTGTATCTAGCTCCATCACTCAGTCTGAAAATACAAGAAATGTAAAATGAAAAATAGCTTAATAGAAACTTAAGATAATGTACTTGGAGATAGCCTATAGCAGAAAACTTCATAACTTTCCATTTGTTCTGAGGAGGGGGGGGGGGCGCCTCTAATTTCGAAACACCTGGTACAAACTGACCAGAGAAGCAAGGGTGAAAAGCCACAGCACTCACCACACAATGAGAGAGAGGACGAGCATTCCTCCTACCTGAGAAGACGTGGAAAGGCTCTGGGCATTACCAGACAATGTGGGAACCAACTGGTTTCCAGGGAGTATGGGGCCCCAGACAAGTAGATTACTGCACACGCCTGTGCAAAAGAACTTTCAACATCTGAACCTCCAAAGATATCAATTTTTGTGTTCATTTGTTTTACATTTGCTTTAGTAATTACAAAATTCAAAACTGTTCCAGATTTTAAAAGTTGACAGCAGTGCCTAAAATTAGTTCACGTCTCTGCTTCTTGGTGTAATGCAGGATCCCATGCTTGGAACAAAACAATTATAGTAGTCAAGCATGCTTTACATCTGATGCTACATACTCGATAACTTTACCGTGATTAACTCATGTTTTTGGAATGCGTCAATGAACTCAATTGTGCAAACTACATGTTTCCTATTTGTTTTTCATCTCAGCATCTCCGAAGAATCCAGCATTTTGCATCTACCTCTAACCGGCAAGAGCTATGGTTATCAACCCCATTAGTTAATATATATATCTCTACCAGTGCCTTTAAGATATATATATATATATATATATATATATATATATATATATATATATATATATATATATATATATATATATATATATATATAAGCACAATCTTAAAGTTCTTTTGTGTGTGTGTGTTAGAGAGAGAGAGAGGAAGAGAGCGAGAGAGAGAGAGAGGAACCCCGATGACTAAAAATCACAAAAGTCCTTAATTAAATAAATGAGTTGATTTGCTACCCCATAAAACTTTATCTGACCCATTGGAAGCGATCTGCTCTCAAATAGATTATTTTGCGAGATAGGCCGAGTTGCTATCAAATGAAACTACCTCGACTGAACTGCAATACCATATATATATATATATTATATATATATATATATATATATATATATATATATATATATATATATATATATATATATATATAGAATGAAGAAATTATAGCAGAGAAAACCCTCACTTATCAAAAAAAACTCAATTTGAATTATCTGGATTTGGTATACGATGGTAACCATTTCAGTAATGCTCTCTATATTATTATATGTAATTATAAAGTAAAACTCTCTATATAATATAATTATAAAGTAGAACACTCACCAAAATCAGCCGAAGGCGACGATGGAGTAGATGAGTGATCGGCAAAAATTCGACCTCAGACTTGTAAACAATGAGACCACTCCTACCATTTTCATCATCTCACCTAATTGCCGGTTCATTTCGATTACTACTTCTTTCTCTGGGTACGTATGGTTATAATGGTCATTTGAAATTTTCTTCCATATTCACTTCATTCACAGATGGGTGCATTGAATAATATTTGAAAATCACAACTATTTACACTTCCACTGGACGCTTCTTCCAATTTGGCAAAAATAAAAAATAAAAATATTAGTTAAATGAAAACATAGCCTAAGGCAATACATTCAACACTAACATTTCTGAAACAAGTAAATGACAGTGTGAAGACAGAAAAGCCATTTGCCACATCATGGTTAATCACTTATGGGAGAAAATTGATT
>NC_061101.1:49563964-49606392 GCF_015104395.2 Macrobrachium nipponense
ATGGGAGAAAATTGATTGATTGATTATGAAATTGGCACAGGATATAGGTACGGCAGCCGTATCCCGATCGTGGTAGATATTGGTACGGCAGTGAATTGCGCATGCGTCAATTTCAGACTTCCTGCCGTACAAATAATATAGTGCGGTGAGGGTACGGCAGATTCTGTCATTGGTGCCGTATTTGCACTCTTGACTTGCTGTAGATACGGCAGTTAGCTGTATCCGTTTACCAGTTTGCTAATCATACTGTATTATGTAAACCAGAGTTCGGCTTTTAGGTGGGAGAGTCACGCTTTTTGAACATCTGTCCCCCATTTTTTAGTTAGCAAAATGTCCCTCCCCCCCCTTTTTTTGTTTGTTTTGCTTTTGTGAATTTTTCCCGCTTTTTTGTACTACAAAAACAACACTATCCCGATTTTAATGGAATAGTGCTGAAATTTTGTTTAATTTTGCCATTTCACTACCTGGTAAATTCTATCGTCTTCTCAGACAGCTGCAATATACTCAATGAAGTGAATTAAAAGAATATTGTAAAGTGTATAAAGGCCCTTGCAACTGCCGAAGTCGGGCAGAATAATGGGCCGAGAAAGTCACCAAAGGTACGATGGTAGTGTATATAGTATTTATATATAATCCTCTTTGAATCTCCTCTTCCGAATTCTTTTCCGAATTACCCAATTTTTGAAAGTTTGTCTTCATAGATGTCAGCTCGTTAAAGCCTGGAAACATCTGTTTTTCGGCGAAAACTAATGTATTAGCTATTCCGCGGTTCATGCTGTTCCGTCACCATTTTTCTTGCTGTCACTGATATGCCGAAAGACTGTGTATATACTTCAGTATATAGTCTTTGGATATGCGTGAGGCGGTAAACAAGGGTTCGCTCATGCGCAATTCACTGCCGTACCAATATCTACCGAGATCGGGGTACGGCTGCCGTACCAATATCCAGTTCGTATGAAATTTAGGTCTTGATTGTTTGTATGGTGTTTTTACGTTGCATGAAACCAGCGGTTATTCAGCAACGGGACCAACGGTTTTACGTGACTTACGAACTACGTCGAGAGTGAACTTCTATCACCAGAAATACACATCTCTCACTCCTCAATGGAATGACCGAGAATCGAACTCGCGACCACCCAGGTGGGACGCCAACACCATACCAACCACGCCATTGAGGTGCTTATTTTTTAGTAGGTCTTGAGGACCAAGGCCAGAACCCATCAGGATTATCCGGGCCGTGGGAGAAAATGAGGCCACATTCGGTCTTAAAACTAATATGATAACTGTAAGGTGGCATTGTTTAGCAGAGCAAACAGGGACTTACAAACGCACACTTATTTTCACTATGGTGACCAATACGGGAGTCGATTTCGTCATCATAATCTAATCATCCTTCCTTCAAGGGTGTTGTTGTTGTTGTTGTTGTTGTATTAAGCCAACACTTCTTGTTGGCACGGGCCTTTCCCTTGTTCGGCCCGTAGGTGATCACCAAGGGTGTCACCAAGGTCTGTTTACACCTGGGGTAACTTGTTGCCGCAAATACTTGAAGTTGCCAGTTGTAGCCATTGAAAAATTATACTATTTTTCCCCAATATTCACCAAAACCAAATAAGTTTGCAACTCGCCTGTTCCTCCTCTTCCCCTTCTATCTAGATTTTTCCTTTCTGCTGGTTCTGATTTATTAATATCGAGGCTGTAGTGACTTTTCAGTAATTAAAAAAAGGGAGTTTGTTTTGATGAAGATCGTTCTTTCTCTGGAAGAAAATATCAGATTTTTTCAGTAATCTGCACTAGAACGGAACAAAGAATGTATCCAGAAGGTGCAATCGCCAAAGTATTTATTGGAGAACCAAATAAACACTAAAAGGCCTACATGGTAGATAACATATCACTTTAAACCATAACTGCAATTCGTAATTCAAAATATGATTGGTATTGTTTTACTTTAAACCGTAATTGTATTTCGTTATTGAAAATATGAGTTATCAAAGTTATTTTAAATTACAATTATTGCATTTGGGACTTGAAAATATGATTGATATTATTTGACTTTAAACTATTATTGCATTTTGGGCTTCCATGTATAATTTTCATGCTTGTTAATGTGTGCTTTGAGCGTTTCTGACATTCGTCTCATTAGCAACTAGGTAGTTTTAGAGATGGTGGACCCTACCTTTGTATTGTGGCTGCTTACCTTACATTTCAGAGGACCACGTATGAGTTTTTGGGCGATGAAAAACACAAAATGAGTAAAATACAGGTATCAAAGAGCAATCTAAGGTGATAAGTCCCAACATAGGATGCCAGATTCCTTCCTAGATCCCCTGCCTAACTTTACTTTGGAGACCATGTCTTTACCTAGCCTGGGAAGCTTTGAATCCCGGGGTTCCCTCCCCACCCTCAACCTAACCAAACTAAATATTGTGGAAATATATATAAAAAAAAAACCTCGGAACCATTGAACATGTTGGGCTATTATTATTAAAATATTTACAAACAAAAACTGATATATACACATCAATTTTATCAACATGTTCTGGTTTTCTTTTAAAGAACGAATCAGATGAACTGCCACCACAAAAAAAAAAAAAAAATTAAATGTGCCTTTAGCCTATGTAGTTTTGAGCTAACATATTTTCTTTGGAAATAAATGTAACATTGAGTCTGTTTAATGTCTTCCCCTAGCCTAGGAGTTGGATATTTGATAACCAAAGTTTTGCTGTCTGTTTTAATGACCGCTCTAGGTTAGGCTAAGATAGACCCTTTAATGTAGTTAGCAGAATTCAAGTGGGATGAACTGTCAACCAGGCAGGACGCACTCTTGGTTAGGCTAGAATATATAGTATATCCTTTTGTTTGAAGTGTAGGGTTTTCCAGTAGGACGAATACCTCCCCCACCCCGCCCCCTCCACGCACAATTAGGACACAAACTAGGTTAGGTAAAGGTATGCAGTATTTACCAATCCTTCCCTTCAATAATTTCATGAAATAGTTGTAGAAATATGCTAACCTAGCATACATAGTGATATTTATGAATTTCTATCCAATTAATTCGCATGACATTTGTAGGAGTGATCCTCAGCTGTCACTGAAACTGGTGACAAGTTCTTTAATTGGAGTTAGGGGTTGGGTAGAGATCCAAGCACCCCCCCCCCCTCACCTTTTATCGTCAATTTCCATTTCAGCGCTGAATGACCTCATAGGTCCCAATGCTTGGCCCTTGGCCTAAATTTTATATTCAACTCAACTCTAGAACAACTGGGAATTAGCCCATTGGTTGCAAAGAACGGAGCGTATAATTTTACCGCTTCATTTTACAAACACTTTTCTTGGTTCTTTGGTCTTTTTTTTTTTTCTATTTCTTGTAAGTGACCAAATTGGATGTAGCTGTTGATCTGTGCATCCTCCTTTCTTTTACTAGTTTTTCCTCATTTCATACACATGAAATTTCGTCACGTCCCCTTTGCAAACTTCTGCTATCGCATCAGTTGTTCCGTGGTGAATTTCACATTCCCTTGTGAATGTTGCTATATGAAGTTGTCGTCTTATCCTCCGGCTGTAAATCTTACGCTTTTCTTTCATTTAAGGTTTTCATCTAATTCGTCCTTCATTAAAATTCTTGTATGATATAACCTATGTTTATCAGTGCTATGGGATGCAGCAAGTCCGTTAATGTTTAGTTGCTGCGCGTCCATTTTAATGAACACACTAGGCAAACTAAAGGCATGTTTACTTTTAGGCATGCGCCTTACGTATCATCTGGTTCATTAATTTGGTTACTTAAATGCAACTCCAATAGATAGAGGGGCCTTTAACTGTTCATTAAACGTTACGTTCATATCGTAACCTAACCATTAGAATCGTTCTTTGCAATTGGAGGGTTTTTTAATCAACCTGACAACACTTGTGGAAATAAATTTTTTATGTCATCTGGCTATATTAATTTGATTTCGAAAAAATATTAAATAAAATTCACTAGAGAGAGGGGCCTTTCAGTGCTTATAGTAAACGTTTCAGCACATCCAGAAACACCGTAACCTAACAATTAGAATTGTTCTTTGCAATTGAAGAGTTTTTTTTATTAACCTAACCTGCCAACACTTGTGAAAATAGATTTTTGTATAATATATATAACGGATTATTATGTATAAAAATTAGCATATAAAATTACTGAATTATAACTTCATAAATTTAAATGCAGTAGTAGTATACATTGCACAGTATAGTAATCAAAGCAAACGTTGCCAAATGTATGTACGATTATAATTTCGTGGAACGTTACTTTGTTATTGTTCTACAGCCGAAAACACAGACCAGCTGATCACCCTTCTATCGGAAGAGCTACGTTGCCAAATATAATCTAAATGGAATCACATGTAAGCTATCAGTGTATTTTATATATTTATTTACTTTTAGGTGGAATTGTGATATAACAATTGGGGTAGATCTAGGGTACATATCCGCGGCGGCCTAGACTATGGCAGCTGCGGTTTTTCTATGCAGTTTTAGCCTACTTACTGAACAAAATTTTAAGTAATTAGCTAGTAACCCCCAGGGTTCAGTACTAAACACGGCGAAATACATTGGACGGCCCAATCCCTAGTGGATGTCGTATCCAAGGTTACGTTCCTTGCAGTCCGTGCGGTGCTTCTGTAGAAGTACCAAATTTGGCTGTAAAGAATGTTTGGATAGCTAGGGTAAAAAAACCGCATGGTACAAGGGTGGATCATGTACGATCAATGTGTACAACCCCAAAAAAAGTACATTATAACGCGTCCTTACACCGGAGATGGGCATCATTGTTGGTGAGAAACGGAGTAAAGACCTCTACTCTCCTTTCGAAGTAAGTATTTTCTCCAAAGTTAGAAATTAAGGCCAAATTTTAAGATTTAAACAGAGGGTAGTGAAAAGGGTGTACACGGCAGTCCAAATCTCACAAAACGCGTTCAACATTTTTACTTACAACTCGAAATATTTTGAAGATTGACGCCATCTCGATGTTTACGGAGTCACACAACTCGAAATGTTTAGAAGATTGGCGCCATCTCGATGTTTACGAAGTCGCTTATGTCAATAAACTTCCCATTTCTTGTGATAAATCTGCACACCACTTGCACCCACAGACACTGGGGCACTTTCATCACAACAATCGGAACACGGAAACTTACCAGCTTGTTTGTAGGGGGAAACACCAGCGACTACCAACCCTTATCACGGTGGACAGGTCTTATTCACTCGATATTTAAATGGTGAAACAAGAATACAATTACAACTCCAAGCATACCATTCAAAAGATTGAATTTTCGTCAACATAATGTGATATATGAAAGCCCCATACGAACTAAAATAAACATGTGATGCTCTTCGTAAAATATGTTTTTCAAGGCAGTTTTGAAATCCAATATGGCGGCTACCGTGTGGATGTACAAGGTTTCTGCAATCAAGTGACGACAACCATCATTCCCAGCCTTCCCAGCACTCATTTTGAACAATGTTAGCGTATGTATGTAACCATTTATTGATCTTACTCAAGATTGCAGTTGTAATCAGCACAATAAAACAACATTTTGTTGCCTATATTACTGAAAGTATGAAACTTTTTATTCCCGGGGTCATGGTTTGAACTGAATTCATTTTTACCTTGTAATCGGTGGTTTTTATCCTTACTGCCATCACAACTGAAACTCCACAGTGCTTATTTGATTGTTATTATACACATTTTGGTCTCAATTCACTCCACATTGCACTTTAAACAAGTTGCTGTTCCTGGTTCCTAAGCGTGCGCGCCACAAACACAGTTACGAACAGCAGACGACGAAACTGCAAAGTTTTATACATTCAACTTACCTGTCAGATATATACTTAGCTTTAGACTCCGTCGTCCAAAGCTAAGTATATATCTGCAGGTATGTATAAACTTTATTGTATCATAACAATATCATTTTTATTCCCTAAGTTGTTTACTTTACTCGTTATTTAGTTCAACTTTACTTTGTTATTTAAAAATTTTAATTTAATTCATGTATATTATGCCTTTTTTGCAACCAAATTACCCCGAAAAATTACAGATATTTCTAAAGTAGATACAATCCAATGTTTCTAACCTTTTCGTACATCTGGCTGCCGAAAACCATAGAGGAACGACTACGGATAAGTGGATTATATATACAGTGGTCCCCCCGTATTTGCGGGGGATGCGTACCAGACCCCCCGCGAATAGTTAGAATCCGCGAATGTTTGGAACCCCCTCTAAAAATGCTCATAAACTATCTTGAACATGCAAATACCAAAGTATCCCTTCAAAGACCATCCTTCATCAAATATACATAAAATATCCTATTATGGTTCATATTAATCTTTGAAATATTATTAATACTATTTTAAAGTAAATCTTACATTTTATGTTTATACATAAATACATACTATGTACGTACTGAATGACTTAGTTACGTATGTGAAAATAATTCAGTCCCCCATAAGTATTCAGTCATGCACGTTTTCTTTCATACTGTTACTATTTGAGACATCCATTTTCTTTTTACAAGGGAACAATGTAATGTGAAATCACAAATACCAAATGTCTACTTAAAGTATTATCCTACATCAAATATACCATTGAATTGGTATTATTAATATCATTTTAAAGTAATCTTAAACATTTTACCATTAGAAATATATAAACAGCCAATAGCAGAGAGAGAGAGAGAGAGAGAGAGAGAGAGAGAGAGAGAGAGAGAGAGAGAGAATGTTATTGTTACTGTTTAATCTCATTAAACGTAATATTATTTGTAAACTAGTACTGTATATTATTATTTTCCATAAGATATACTTATACATACACTTCCAGCCCAAACAGAGGGCGAGAGTTACCACTAGCGCATGCTAGTATCTCGTGTGGAGAAGAGAGAGAGAGGGTTGTCCTTATTTAAAAAAAAAACAAAGAGTGAAGGTGATAGATTATTGTACTTCTTTAAAATACTATCACATATGAATTTTGAATATAGTTATATTACTATTATTATTATTATGCAAAAATATTAATAAACATACACATGTACCATAGAAATTCTCTCATCTCAGTAAAAGAAAAGAGAGAGAGAGAGAGAGAGAGGAGAGAGATGAGAGAGAGAAGAGAGAGTACATTATCCTGAGATATGGCAACACAGTTGTTGGACCCCAGCCAACTCGGCTTGCTACTGGAGTTCCAAGAGAAAGATGCAGGATAAAGTGCATTTTCTTTCATTCTTACGTAATTCTTTTTTGTTTATAAACAAACTAAAATCTTACTAATTCACTTTAGTATTTTCTTTAATGAATTTATATTATTGCTGTTTACATTAATATTGATATTTGAAAATTAGTAAATCATCATCCAAAAAACATACATCGCTTTAAGAGAGAGAGAGAGAGAGAGAGAGAGAGAGAGATTATCGTAGTACGTATTTGTAAAATACTTTCACATATGATTTTTGTAATTACAGTTATTATTATTATTATTTTATTATTATTATTATTATTTGAAAATATTAATAAACATATTACGCATATATGTACCATAAAATCTCTCATCTCAGTAGAGAGAGAGAGAGAGGGTGGAAATTTCATGAGCAGTTGATGGCAGCAACAAATCAGCTCCCTTCCCCCTCCCCCTCCGGTCACTTAACTTGATACGTATATCTGAGTTTTAGTACCTGGAGTTAGAGAAAGAATCTGACTGGGATTTCCTTCATTCTTCCATAATTTTTTTAAAATTATAAGCTAAAATCTTACTAATTCACTATGGTATTTTCTTTAATGAATTGATATTATACTGATAAATTAATATTAATATTTGAAAATAGTAAATCATTTATTTATCATACAAAACATACATCTTTGTAGTAGAGAGAGAGAGAG
Source organism: Macrobrachium nipponense (assembly GCF_015104395.2). NCBI lineage: Eukaryota > Metazoa > Arthropoda > Malacostraca > Decapoda > Palaemonidae > Macrobrachium > Macrobrachium nipponense. Next base: position 49,571,861 of record NC_061101.1, read on the forward strand.
AGAGAGAGAGAGAGAGAGAGAATTATTATTTTTATTATGTGATATTTAAACTTATTAAACTTACTAATACAGTATTAATCAAAACTTAATATTTGAAAATTAGTAAATCATTTTTGTATCATAAAAATGTATTTAGTCATGAAAATAAACATCAAAATACACTAATTAGTTATTATTTTCGTCGGAAAATTCCGCGAATGGGTGAGTCCGTCCGCGACATAATTTCTAGATAGGTTCCAAAGAAAAATCCGCGAATGTGTGAGTCCGCGAATCCGGAGAACGCGAATACGGGGGGAACACTGTATACTATTTTTTTTTTGCTTTTTTGTTTTTGCTAGCACTTTTCATTGATTTCAGTCTATATTAGTATTTTAAATTTCTTTAATAACCGTATGCCAGAAATAAATGTAACCTTTAATGTTTGCATGCTAAGAATGGCAAAATCATCGTTGCCACATTAGTGGAGGCTTCACACATACGCCGATTCATTATTATAAAACTATTTCCATGAATTCTAGTTGTCATAGTAATGCAATAATGATAAATTGCTTTAATATTTATGTATATATACTTCCAATACATAGCCTAATTTCACCAATTTCAACGTTTTGTGTGTAGTCTTATACCCAGTTTGGAGGGTCAACACATACTGAATGGCAACAGAAAGAGAGAGAGAGAGAGAAAGGAAGGCGAAGGAACAAAGAAGGAAAGGGGTGGCGGGGGGGGGGGTGGGGGGGGGGGGGGGGGGGGCAGAGGGTAGGTGGATCTTTTATGCGTGTTCGTATCCATTTTCTGCATAATGGCGTTTTTTGTCTCTTGGTACAAGGAGAAGTGTCGTTATTCTTTACGATTAGTGATTCACGATACACCTTATAAATTACGGCACTGGGTGTAATGCACTACGTATAGCAAAATCTCGTTCTGATACGAGTGTTTGTTACAGAAATAGGTATTGCCCAAAAACGAGCTTGCACTGTCTCTGAAACCCATTGTAGGTATGCTGCTTAGTTGTCAATCAAGTTTTTTTGTAATCAAGTATTTTTACAAGCTAGCTATTGAATAAATTTGTATTTTTCTCAATCAAACACATATGCCCCTCAATGCTAACTTTCCTCTTTTAATGACTTTCTGGTCATTGCAATTCGGCGCCCCATAATTTCTTATGGTGCGAAAACAGAGGCCCAGGGACCGAAACGATTGTGTCATACTACGGCGATAATCCGGCAGTAAAACATCTTCATATATCCAAGTAAATATTAAAGATATATGCGCATTACGATTATAACAATTACATGAAGAGCTGATAATCTGCATAAATAACTGGTAAACTGTTCTGCAAGAAAGTTGAGTAAAGCAATTATTTACAATAGGTACAAAAGCCAAGATGTCGTGACGTCATAATACAGGACTTAAAAGAATGTTCTAATTCCAAAAAATAATTACTTAAATTTGAGTCAGAATCGAGTTACTTTTTCAATAACGAATATTTTCAAATTAATCATCATAATTATATAAAATATTGATGTTTTACTATTTATTTATTTAAAAAATTATCGAAGTGCACGCTTCGTCGTCGTCTTCTCCAAACTGGGTATAAGACTACACACATAACATTGAAATTGGTGAAATTAGGCTATGTATTGGAAGTATATATACATAAATATTAAAGCAATTTTATCATTATTGCATTACTATGACAACTAGAATTCATGGAAACAGTTTATAATAATGAATCGGCATATGTGTGAAGCCTCCCACTAATGTGGCAACGATGATTTTGCCATTCTTAGCATGCAAACATTAAAGGTTACATTTATTTCTGGCATACAGTTGTTAAAGAAATTCAAAATACTAATATAGACTTAAATCAATGAAAAGTGCTAGCAAAACAAAAAAGCAAAAAAATATATATACATATATATAATCCACTTATCCGTAGTCGTTCCTCTATGGTTTTCAGCAGCCAGATGTACGAAAAGGTTAGAAACATTGTATTTAGAAATATCTGTAATTTTTCAGGGTAATTTGGTTGCACAAAAGGGTTAATATACATGAATTAAATCAAAAATTTTAAATAACAAAGTAAAGTTGAACTAAATAACGAGTAAAGTAAACATTTAGGGAATAAACTTTGCAGTTTCGTCGTCTGCTGTTCGTAACTGTGTTTCGGGCTGGCTGAGCGCGCTTAGGAACCAGGAACAGCAACTTGTTTAAAGTGCAATGTGGAGTGAATTGAGACCAAAATGTGTATAATAACAATCAAATAAGCACTGTGGAGTTTCAGTTGTGATGGCAGTAAGGATAAAAACCACCAATTACAAGGTAAAAATGAATTCAGTTCAAACCATGACCCCGGGAATAAAAAGTTTCATACTTTCAGTAATATAGGCAACAAAATGTTGTTTTATTGTGCTGATTACAACTGCAATCTTGAGTAAGATCAATAAACGTTACATATATACGCTAATATTGTTCAAATGAGTGCTGGAAGGCTGGGAATAATGGTTGTCGTCACTGATCAGAACCTGTACATCCACACGGTAGCTGCCATATTGGATTTCAAAACTGCCTTGAAAACATATTTTACGAAGAGCATCACATGCTTATTTTAGTTCGTATGGGGCGTTCATATGTATCACTATGTGATGAAACTTCAATCTTTTGAATGGTATGCTTAAAGTTGTAATTGTATTCTTGTTTCACCAATTAAATATCGAGTGAATATGACCCGGCTAGCGTGATGACCATTGATCGTCCGTGATTGTTTACTCTATAGGGGAAACAACCGACTGGACTAGCTGATCCAGTTTGACCGCGTGTGGATCCACCTTCCGAAAAAGTACTTTAATACGTCCTGACACCCGAGATGGCCACCAGTCACGAGTTGTTGGTGGTAAGAGCAAGAGTTCGAGCCCTCTACTCTCCTTTCGAAGTAAGTATTTATTCCAAAGTTACAAAATTAGGTCATATTTTAATTTTAAACAGAGGTTAATTCAAGTGTAGCCATGCGCAGTACAAACATACCTCCATGATGCTTTCGAAATTTTTACTTACAACACCAAATATTTAGAAGATTGACGCCATCTCAATGTTTGCGGAGTCACTTGTGTCAATAAACTTTCCATTCCATGTGCTAAATCCGCACACCACTTATACCCATAGATGCTGATACAGTTTCCTTACAACAATGGTAAACGATGATGCTCTTCAAGATGTGGCCGGGAGAACCCAGAGAATTTTTGGGGGTGCCAGTGCGCTAGATAGTATCTAGTACCTAGGTCAGTTGAAGACCTCTTTGGTTATATGATTAAAAGTGAAGCTTCAGAATACTTAGAATGAGAATTTATGAATTTCCAATACTAATTATGTTTTATTCCAATTATAATTTGATTTTTCATGATGCAGTTTATAAATTACATTTGCCATACAGTATTTGCCATAGTGTTCCATGGCCATGCCGTCGAAGGTCACGTGATCGCTCGGCCATGGGCCACAACAAAGATGTATTGCCATAAGAAATTAAAAGGCCAGATTTGAATCGACCATGAAATCGTTAATAGAGTAGGGACCCATATGAATTAAGAAAAATAATATTTATATATTGTTTTTATTTTAAATATGAATAGGCTGAGTTGTTGTCATTTAATTTTTTGGATAATCAACAAATATTTTTTACATACTAATGTATATGCTTATATTTTTCTCAATCAAAATATATGGGTCTTAATGTTAACTTTCCTCTATTGACAATTTTCTGGCCATTTCAAAGTTGTCCCCATTAATTTCTTACAGAGCAAAAACAGACAAGTGGCCAGAGTGGTAGTGATTGCATCACACTTTGGGACTCTACTCCTAGTATGCAATCATTAAAGGGTAACTTTTTTTCGGCCATAATTATTAAAAATTAAAAATAAAAAGTCAAAATAGTAATATGAAAAGTGCTAGCAGCAAAATGCAAAATTTTATGTATGCAACTTACCAAGTAGTTACATAGCTACAGTTTCCATCTGTCGGCAGCTAGAATTTTGAAATTCGCAGTCACGCTCTATTTTTTGTCTAGGCAATACCCCTGCTCACTACCAGAGGAGAGTGGAACTAATTCAGCACTGAAAATCAGTTTTTTCTGCCGGCTGGTGTTGTCAACGGTGTTCAGCAGAGGCGGAATTTTTTGGAATTTGTTTACTTCTGATTGATGACTTGTAGGTTTTTGATGAAGCTCTAATATTTTGGTAGCCATTTCAGCAATATTTAGTTTATAAACAGAAATTAATTGTCAAAATAGTCAATTTTGCCTTTGAATTAGACCTTGTCTTAGTTTTTGAGTTCGTTAATAATTAGGCATATCCGATACTTACTAGTTCTCAAGGTAAGACTTCTTAAAGCATGTTATGATCCACATTCAGTTTGTACCAACTGTAGGGGTCAGACTTACTCTCCTACTTTAACTTGTGGGGAATGTGATCAGTGGGATTGCAAAGCTTGGAAAACTTTAACCAGTCACTTAAATAAGTTAGAGAGGGAGAAAAAAGAAAAGCAGTTTCTAGGGTTAACAGTAAGAAACATGTAGCTAGTCAGGATATTCCTGCTGGAAATGTCTCTAATTTACCATCTGATCAACCATCTCCCTCATCTATTCAACCTAACCCAGGCTCCCTTACACCTGATCCCGATGCTGTTGCCAGCCTAAAATTATGGGTAAATAAAAAATTTTCAATTATGTTACAGGTGATGGAGTAGTTAGGAGTGTCTGTCAAACATTAATGGAGAAGGTAGGTGATGAAATGAGTGCCAATACTAGTGCTGTAGAGGAGGTGTCTGTTCGTCATGCTGATTCTCCCAGGCAAAGGTCCCTGTCAAACTCCCCAGCACCTGGAGGAGCCTTACTGGTAGCCCAAGGGAGGTCAGTGAGGCTGTCCTGTTGTTAAATCCCAGGTCGCAACAGAGCACCGTTGGAAAGGCGTCTCTAAGGAGGTGTCTTGTCTTTCATCGAGTGGGTCAAGCTCTGGGTGCCAGTGGTGTTTTGTTGATGAGTCTTGTCCACTGAAAAGGGGGACTCATAAATGTGTTGCCTTCTCATCTCCCTCCTAAGAGGGACAGTGTGTTACAAGAGAATCAACATCCTTTTTGCAGCTTCTGGGACAGTCCAGAATGCTTTTCACATGATGACAACTTAGAGAGTCAGTGTGTGAAAGGGTTCCCTCTTCTATGATTCGTTCTTCATTGAGGAAGTCGTCGTCCGGGTATCCATCTGTTCTGACCATCTGTTGGTGCCGGATCTTTATCCTCCTGTACTCCCTACTCCAGATGGTTCCTCTATATATTAGAGTTTAGTATTAAGAGGCATATGACTGAGTGTATGTTGGTGCCTGTGCGTCCTTCCCAAGCAGAAAGGGACTTGGTCTTGCCTTCTGTATCTTCAATAATTCAAGAGCTCCCATTGGCGGAGGAGCACCTATCGGCGCAAGAGCGCCCATTGGAGCCTCAGCTTCTATGAGTGGCTGAGTGCCCACTGGCGCATGATTTTACAGCTTATCAAGAGCGCTCACTGGTTCAAGAGCTCCCTTTGACGCAAGAGTGCCCAGGGTCACCCAAGCTTGCTCCCACGAGCACCCATCGGCACCACTGGATCAGTTTGTGGTTGTTCAGGCACCAACTACTGCAGATGTTGGAGCTGATTTCCCCACAGTGTCACAAGGTATGGCTGTCGTGGATATGTCTGTTGCAGCCATACAAAGTAAGGTGGACAGCATTTTAGGCTTCATGAAGCATACTGCTCCTCCTGTCCAGTTGCAAACAGCATTGTCTACTGTTTCTTTGGCGGAAGAAGAGGAAAAAGAAGGAGATAAGGAGACTCCTCCTATGGCCTGCAAGTCGCTTCTTCTCTATTTTCTAGAGAATTTCTCCGACTCCTCGCCAGCAGCTCCAACTTCTCCAGTCTTCATAAATGAGAGATGAGATAGTCTAGTAGATTCCTATTAAGTTGGCCTAATCTAGTTTTTTTTCCTTTTCTTTCATAAGATATTGAAGGAAGTTAACCTTTGGCTTTCGAAGAAGAGGGAACAGGGAAAGGTTAACTTTAATTTCCCACTTTCAAACCAGGAGACATCTCTTTGGGTGTGTCTGCCTCTGCCCAGGGAGCCTTTTCTGGACTCAGACTCCACAAGAAGGTCGGCCTGTAACTCGGCCAAAATAAGGTTTTCGATGTCAGAATTAGACCATCTTATCAAGAATATGTTCCGTATGTTCGATGTAGTGAGCATCCTTGATTGGACTGTTGGAGCTTTGGGCCAAGAACGGAACCCCCGCCAATAACCAAGGACTGCCTGTAGTTTCACTATCCGTTGGCAACTAGAATTTTTAAAATTCACAGTAGCACTATTTTGTTTGGCTAGGCGACCCACCCCGCCAACCGTAACAGTGGTTAGCAGCAGCGGAATTTTGAATCTGGTGGAACTTCTCAGTCAGTGTCTCAAACATTTGGTGAAGTACTCTTGCCTGTGGTTGCTGATTTGGCATTTAATAGTTATTATTATCAGGAATTCAGAATTACTGATTTTCACTGGTTTTTCATGGTTAAGACTTAGACTTTGTTTACATTAGTATTGCCAGATACTATTTGTTTCAAGTAGTGGTTATATCAGTTTGAATAGTTCATAGACAGTTAGGGATTAGTAATATAATAAGCGTTTTGTATTATACGTATAAAGATCTAGTCATGTGACTGGTAAGAAAAACCAAAGCTCAAACAAAATACGTAGTCGTGTTATCTTGTAATTCTTAGTTTGTAAAAAACTGTATATGTACTTGTTAACAATATATCCTCATTCATTAGCTTTGAAAAAACATTAACTCATCTCTAAACATTGTAAAGAATGGTATAAACACATTGTAAGTTTATTTGGACAGCAGTTTGTAATATTTGAAAAATTGGTTGCTGTAAGTTCTTATAAAAGGAAAAATTAAATTCCTTGTATAGTAATTACTGTAATTTGAAGGTGTCAGAGAAAGGTGTGTGAGGTGTGTTTAATCTTAGGAAAAGTCTTAAACTCTACTGTTCGTGAATATACCTCCTCATTAGCTATTTGAGGTTGGTAGTTTTGCATACACAATAGTTTGAGCAGTAGTGAAATTTGTCCTAATGGAAATTTAATGAAAAGCTTATAATAATAATAAAATATACTTGTAACCTATTTATAGAATAATTCTGGCTGCTCAACAAGAAAGATGGCATAAGCCAACATAATTTTAGTAGTACTATAGAGTTCAGTTTTATGGAGCATAGTTATTTTTGTGATGGAGACTGCTTTAACCGTGATAGTGGTTATGATATTGTAAAATACACTGTATTTTTTCAGCTTGTCGGGTTACGGGCAGAACTACACAAGAAGCGTGTAGAGGCTAGTAAGTATGGAGCGGTTCAAAAGGGGTCGACTAGAAAAAAGGAAAGGCCAAAACCCAGCAGTCAAATTCATTTAATTACCAGAATGCAGGTGTTGCAATTAGAGATATCAAAGACAAACAGCAAGAAAAAGAAGAGGCTCAAAGTGATGAAAAAGTCAGGTGTGGTATTAAAAGTTTTTACTGGTTTCCATATCGAATATTTAGCACTGTTTGATATAGCATTCCATATACTACATACATTAATCTGTGAATTTGTGCATGAATAGGTCATTAAGCTGTAGAACAGATAAGTCTGTATTTATAAACTAATTTTGAAAGGGAAGTCAGTGACAGTGATGTTACTTGGTTATCAGGAATGACTTGGCTAATTGATGTGTAGATTGGATGTGTGTTTTCATTATTCTTGGAAGTTTTTTTATCAAGTTTTCAAAATCTGTGACAGGTACAAAGACAGTGTGACTGAAATTATATTTCTCATTAGTTGGAATGTTAAATTAAAAAGGCCAGGAAGCTGGATTTATTACAGGGTTCTTCAGAACTTTATGAAATCAATGTTTTTAAGGACTGTGCCTCCACACATAAAGTTTGCCTAACTTAGCACCTTTCCTTTATTAGATGTAGATCCTAAAATTCATCATGTAAGGTTTGTTTCCAAGTAGTTACTTGAAGACTATTTAGGAATCCTATTCTCATAATGGCTTTGTGAAGATGTTCTCATCCTGTTTTTTGTAGATGCAGACTTAGTAATGGGGCATTGCAGTCTGAAGGTATCTTTGATGTCAGATGTTTTTAAGGGAAACACTGATCCTCAAGGTTGGTAGTACTACTACAAGACTAGCCCTCAAGGTGGATAGTACTGCATACTACAAGGTTACAGTCCAATTCAATACCCCTTACTAGTGCAAAAACTATCTGTTTACTTAAGTCACTTGCTCTGAAGACTGCAGATTTCAGCACCTTAATTTATTCCTATTTTGTTACCAGTGAAACCTCCCGTCTAAATAGCTGCTCAGTCAATAGTAAATTGATAGGTTGTTTAAAAAAAACTGCTAAAAATAACATTAAATACTTTTTCGTCCAAATCCATCAGTTTATTGGTAATTATCTGCCTTCTGATCCACTGTTTCCTGTAAGTTTAGACAATGATGAGAATGATTGGAGTGTTTCTGCAGGGACTACTGACTGGAAGATTATGCAATAGTGAATTGCTGGGATTGCATCAGAAATTTTCATATTATCCACTTCTAAAATTAAAACTATTGTTGTCAGGTCCACATTAGAAAAGAAGGCACAACTGTATGAGAAGCTGCATGGTGGCATTGAGGCACTGGAAGATGATGAGCTTAATGAAAAATATTTAGTTAATTTTCAGGTAAGCCTCGTATTTGTCATGCATTTGTGTTTGTCTTTATGATTAAGTGTGAAGTTGTTTTTATTGATTTGTTGATTTGTCAAAAAGCCTTTTAAAGCACTTATAAATAGCCCTATTGTTGCCATAAAATCATCCAAGACACTTCAGTCCCTTGTAAAAGAAAGCAAGAAAGATGAAGTCAGGCAGTAATAAAATACTGTGCAGACTGGGCTGGATCCTAGGTTCTCAGATTGGTTAACAGTCCATATTTTTTGTGTCTGGAACCAATTTGTTATGATCTTGAATTCCCCAGACAGTTTAATTTGTATCCTCTGTCTTTTGACTTCTCATTTTTCTTGCGTAATGATGATTGCTGCAGTGAAGTTTCCTTGATTCTTCTTAGCTGAGATTTAATTGGATGTAATGACTGAATGATAGTTTTTTTTTTTGCATACTTATGTTACATATTATTCTACTTTATTTTGTTCAGTGGGGAGAGCAGTTAATGCTTTTATGCTTCAAGTATGTATAGTATTAGATGTGCTTTTTTAATTTCCTTATATGATTTTGTAAGTACATATATAATTTTTGGTAAGTGAAAGCTAGTTAATAAATGAGAGGTAAGTTTGAATTGTTTTTCAAGTTAGCACTTATACAGTTCTTTGCCAAATTTGGGCTGCATATTGTATTTTGGAATTAGAATGCCAAATAAGTTGAGTATGTTTTCCATCATCTTACTCTTCCCTGCTCATCACTTTCCTGCTGTGGATAAACTGACTAATTTTTTGTTGGGATTAATTAACCAGCAGTGCATACTTGTATATAGTATGATGTCCTTTATTTCTGGTACACATATAGTTATTATCAGCATATCCCGGTAAATCAGGATTATCCTTTCTAAACCAGTACGATCCTCTTAAATGCCAAGAAAGTGATACCTTCACCCATATGTTTAGAATGATAACTTTTTAATACATTTCTCCAAGTATCTTGCAAGTCATCTCTAAGGTTGTGGTGATACAATATTGAGAACAATAATGGAGTCCTTGTATATTCAGCAACACCATCCATTGCTGAATAAAAAACAGATCTTTTTCCTACTCTGACCCACAGGAACCATTAATTTTCTCAGGAAACTTTGGTACCAAATCTATCGCTAAACTTACCATACACTCTCACACCCTCTCATCCCATAAGCAGATGCCATGACCCACAATGGTTATCAACTTTGCAGTCACCAGACAACAGGGGAACTGTTGCATCCAGTTGACAGCTAATCACAAAATTGCAACAACTGATATCCTCCCTGTCATTACCCCTAGCCCACTTACTGTTTCAGTAGTGTGAAACATATGCCCAGGTCATTTACTAGCAGATTGGCATGTGAAGTAGTTGCATTGAAATGTCATAATCAATTAACAAATACCAAGAAGCATTTGTATTCTTTTCCCAATGAATGAAGGGAACTTTATGTATGCCCTGCCATTTAAAGGTGAAAAATTGTAAGAAAAGTAGAGAAGATTATTCAGAAGTAGCCATTACTTTTCTCACTATGTGAGTTGTTACTAATGGCATGCTTTCCTGCATGAGTCCTGGAGCTACTTTGGCATCTAGTTTTTCCAGGGTCCTTTTCAGGGAACTTGGGATTGTGCCTAGTGTGATTATGGGTACAATTTCCACTGATGTATCCATATCCTTCTTATTTCTATTTTCAGGTCCTGATACTTATCAATTTTTTCTCTTTCTTTCTCATCTACTCTGGTGTTCCATGGTATTGCAACATCAATTAGTGATACTTTCTTCTTGATTTTGTCAATCAGCGTCACGTCGGGTGTATTGGCACATATCACCCTATCTGTTCTGATATCATAGTCCCAGAGGATATTAACCTGATTGCTTTCTATCACTCCCTCAGGTTGGTGTTCATACCACTTATTACTCCCAGCTAGCTAGTGTTTCTTGCAGAGGCTCCAGTGGAGGGCTTTTGCTACTGAATCATGCCTCTTTTTATGATGGTTCTGTGCAAGCACTGGACATTTGCTTGCTATGTGTTATGGTCTCGTCTTTCATATTGCACTTCCTGCGTATGGGTGAGATGTTATTTCCATCTATTGTTCTTTGGACATATCTGGCTCTTGGGGCTTATCTTGTACTGCTGTTAGCATTCCTTCTGTTTCTTTCTTGAGTTCCCCCCTTTGTAGCCATTGCCATGTTTCATTACTGACCAGTTCTTTAGTCTGTCTAATATACTGCCCATGCATTTGTTCTTTCTCCTGTATCTGTATATTTTTGGCCCTTAATCTACTTTTATCAGTCCTTCATCCCATGCAGTCTTTCGCCACTCATCTTCACTGGTTCAGATATTGACCCACTGCTCTGCTCTCGATGTGGACACAGTTCTCTGTGCTTAGTAGACCTCTCTCTCCTTCCTTTTGCGTTATGTATAGTCTGTCCATATTTGCTCTGGGGTGTAGTAGTACTTTGTCTATTGTCATGTTTTTCCTAGTTTTCTGATCTATGCTGCAAATTTCAACCTTTTGTCGACTCCACTACTCCTCCACTGTATCTGATTACTGGTACTGCCCATGTGTTATGGCTTTCGTCATGTTTCCAGCACTGAGTTCTGATTTGAGTATTACCTTAAGTCTCTACATATATTCTTTCCTGATCATGTCCATCAATCAGTGTTTTATATCCTCACCTATTATTCCCAGGTGTATGTATCCTGTCTCATCTATGTGTTTGATGCTATTCCCATCTGGTAGCTTTATCCCTTCAGTCCTTGTAACATTATTATTATTGAAAAAGAAACCCACAAAATCACTTTGTAACTTGTTTACTTCTAAGTATTTACATTTAGTTTTACTCCACACTCGAGTACTTTCAGGCCCTGTCTGTGGCCCATTCTTTTTTTATTTTGTCTCTTACAGTCCTCCAATTCGACTGGGTGGTACTATTTATAGTGTGGGGTTCCGGGTTGCATCCTGCCTCCTTAGGAGTCCATCACTTTTCTTACTATGTGCGCCGTTTCTAGGATCACACTCTTCTGCGTGGGTCCTGGAGCTACTTCAGCCTCTAGTTTTTCCAGATTCCTTTTCAGGGATCTTGGGATCGTACCTAGTGTTCTTATGATTATTGGTACAATTTCCACTGGCATATCCCATATCCTTCTTATTTCTATTTCAGGTCATGATACTTATCCATTTTTTTCCTTTCTTTCTCTTCAACTCTGGTGTCCCATGGTATTGCAACATCAGTGAGTAATACTTTCTTCTTGATTTTGTCAATCAGCGTCACGTCTGATCTATTTGCACGTATCACCCTATCTGTTCTGATACCATAGTCCCGGAGGATCTTTGCCTGATCGTTTTCTATCACTCCTTCAGGTTGGTGCTCATACCACTTATTACTGCAAGGTAGCTGGTGTTTCTTGCACAGGCTCCAGTGGAGGCTTTTGCTACTGAATCATGCCTCTTTTTGTACTGGTTCTGTGCAAGTGCCGGACATTCGCTTGCTATGTGGTTTATGGTTTCATTTTTTGTATTGCACTTCCTACATATGGGAGAGATGTTATTTCCATCTATCGTTCTCCCCTCAGTAGCCATTGCCACGTGTCATCGCTGGCTAGTTCTTTAGTCTGTCTCATGTATTGTCCGTGTATTGGTTTGTTGTGCCATTCCTCTGTTCTGTTTGTCATTCTCCTGTCTCTGTACATTTCTGGGTCTTTGTCTACTTTATCAGTCCTTCTTCCCATGCACTCTTGAGCCACTCTGTCTTCACTGGTTTTCATATATTGCCCCAGTGCTCTGTTCTCGATGTTGACACAGTCCTCTATGCTTAGTAGTCCCCTCCCTCCTTCCTTTCGTGTTATGTATAGTCTGTCTGTATTTGCTCTTGGGTGTAGTGCTTTGTGTATTGTCATATGTTTCCTTGTTTTCTGGTCTATGCTGCGAAGTCTTGCTGCCTTCGTCCATTCCACCCTATTCCCTGGCGCTGTTTGTAAGCATAAGCATTATTTTATTATTATTATTATTCATTATTAGATTATTATTTTTATTACTTATTATTATTATTCAGTTGATAACACTAGACCAACAGAAAGAGTACTGGAAGGAATTAGTAAAGTAATAGACAGAAGTAAATATGAATTTAGAGCATCTTATTTAGGCTTGTTACTTGAAGTTAAGGTTATCTGTTGAATAAGATATGTGTGCTTTATACTATGCAAGTTAATCTTTGAAGTTCATAATGTTATTGAAACTTGTAATTTTTTATCCATGCTAAGAGGAAAATTGTAGATGAAGTAAAGGAAAGAAAAAGAATTCGGGAGACTGAGGAAAAAATAAAAGCAAAGCAAGAGGAATTGGAAGAGCTGTACCCAGAAGATTATAAACCAAAAGGAAAGGATGAAGAATGGTAAGTTAGTTATTAGAATTTTATTTTTATAATGGTACAGTATTGAGTAATAACAATAAAAAAATTATCCACACAACCACAAAATAATATTTATTAGGAAGATTCAAGTCTGTAATTATTGTTATTTGCATAACCCTTTACTGCCGACTGGACGTATTTACGTCGACATTTTTTGTCTCTCGTGTGCCGACTGGACGTATTTTACGTCGACTTACAAAAGTTTTTTTAAATTCGCGGAAAAGTACTTATAGGCCTACCAGCCTAAACTTTTGAATCACGCGCCTTGGGGGATGCTGGGAGTTCACGGATCAAGGTGTTGTTTTTGTTTACAATCGTTACGCAGGCACGCAAGCGCGAATTTCTTTCTTGCCGCACTAAAAAGTATCTGTGACACATCTTGGAAATTATTTCGTCACTTTGACATAATTTTTGTACCATTGTAAATTAGCCGTTACATGAAGTATTATATATGAAAATGTGTGCATTTTTATGTAGAATACAACAATAAAATACTCATGATTGTAGCTTTTATCAGTTTTGAGATATTTTCATATAAATAACGATAATTGCCAAAATTTCAACCTTCGGTCAACTTTGACTCTACCGAAATGGTCGAAAAATGCAATTGTAAGCTAAAACTCTTATATTTTAGTAATATTCAATCATTTACCTTAATTTTGCAACTAATTGGAAGTCTCTAGCACAATATTTCGATTTATGGTGAATTTATGAAAAAACTTTTTCCTTACGTCCGCGCGGTAACTCTTCCGAAAAAAATCATACATGCGATTGTGGTAATGTTTGCACCATTTTAAAATTTGCCGTTATATAAAGTTTTATATATGGAAATGTGCGCAATTTCATGCACAATACAACTAAAAACAACCCATGGTCGTAGCTTTTATCAGTTTTGAGATATTTTCATATAAATAACGATAATTGCCAAAATTTCAACCTTCGGTCAACTTTGACTCTACCGAAATGGTCAAAAAACGCAATTGTAAGCTAAAACACTTATATTCTAGTAATATTCAAGCATTTACCTTCATTTTGCAACAAATTGGAAGTCTCTAGCACAATATTTCGATTATGGTGAATTTATGAAAAAAATAACATTTTCTTTACGTCCGCGTGGTAACTCTTCCGAAAAAATCATACATGCGATTGTGGTAATATTTGCACCATTTTAAATTAGCCGTTACATAAAGTTTTATATATGAAAAGGTGCGCAATTTCATGTAGAATACAACAAAAAATAATTGAAGGTTGTAGCTTTTCTCATTTTTGAAATATTTGCATATAAATCACGATAAATAGAAAAAAACCACGTTCGGTCAACTTTGACTCTACCGAAATGGTCGAAAAACGCAATTGTAAGCTAAAACTCTTACAGTCTAGTAATATTCAGTCATTTATCTTCATCTTGAAACAAATTCGAAGTCTCTAGCAAAATATTTAGATTTATAGTGAATTTTTAAAAAAAATCTTTCTTTCCCTCCGCGCGCGGATTTCTCCGCCACAAATCTCCGAAATGCGTACGTCCCATTCTTGGAATATTTGCTCCGTTCCATATTAGGCATTTCATAGAGTTTTATATATGAAATGTGTGCAATTTTATGTAGAATAAAATGAAAATATTTGAAGGTTGTAGCTTTTCTTATTTCCGAAATAATTGCATATAAAAAAATATATATAAAAAAATTTGACATTCGGTCAACTTTAACTCGTCAGATATGGTCGAAAACTGCAATTGTAAGCTAATACTCTTACAGTATAGTAATATTCAATCATTTGTCTTCATTTTGAAAGAAATTTGAAGTCTCTAGGACAATATTTAGATTTATGGTGAATTTTTGAAAAAAATATTTGTTTACGTCCGCACGTTACGAATTCATGCATTATTTTGTGATAATATTTTCTCTGTGTTGCTTTTATCGTTTTACAATGTGTTATATACCAAAATGATTGCAATTTAGTGTACATTACAAAAAAAAAGTAACTTGTTACCTTAAAACCGTTTTGCGCACAGCACGATTTGAATACAATTATATATGATTTCGTTTTTGCGCTATCATATATTGCATTTATTTATATTATAAATGATAATTTTTTTCATTTCTGATGGTTGCATACTAAACTTCAGCCAATGACAAAAAAAAGGAGCCAAAAATGAACTCTTAATCTTGAAAACTAAGCGCGCTGTGATTTTTTGAAAAAAATATTTTTTCCGCTTCCGCACTCACTCTGAAACACCTCCGGCACACGGGAGATAATTTTTTTTTTACCGCTTCGGCGTTTAAGGGATAATTGCTTAGTTTTGTATACTATTTTGTTTATTTTTTTATATTAGAGTATTATCCTAAACTTTTAAAGATAGCAAATATGAAAATGTGATTAGTAAAATAAAAAATTATGGATGCAGGATTGCAAGATGAGGATGAAATATTAAGACAGTACATATAACCAAACCAACCACCAGGGGTCCTGCAGATCTTATATGTATACTCTTCTAGGTGGAAAGGGGGAGATTTCTGTAGAGTGCTTGGAAGAGTTTGTTGACATACATTTAGGGTATCGTAAAATAATTGGTTTGTGATGAAACATTTAATAGCTCATAAATTTTCCAGGGTTGAGTACACTGATGTATTGGGTAGGACGAGAGAGTGCATGAGGAAAGATTTACCCACCATGGTAGAGCAAGATAAAAATTTGCTAGGAGAAGACCAAGTAAGTACTAATAATTAATTGAATAATGTATGAGAAGGCCAACTGAATTTCATCTTATGATAGAGATAAAAAATGACATAAATAAATGGAATTATAAACCAGAACTTTATATAAATATAATTTCTAAGTATTAGGGCACAAAACCTCAGATTTGGTAACTGAAAGTGAATAGTACAGATATTTTCCAAAAAGCACTGAGGTATAGAACTTATGGCTTTGGCTCTGGGACAGAGAAGATTTGCAAAGTCCCAGTAACTGAAACCAATTTTCTGTTAATTTTCTGTTGATTTATATATATGGGTGTCAGCTTTTACTACTGGCATTATATGTTAGTTTTCTATCATCACATGGTTATTTATTTATCACCATTCCCTGTAACTTCTCTCTATTTGCAGACTTATTTCCCTTTTGAGTCCTCTTGGGTTTATAGTATGTTGGTTCTGTCCATAAGCGTTTTCAGTTGAAGATTTAAAGAAAGAAAGTTAGGATAAAATAAGAAAAATATAAGGGAGAAGATGAACAAGAACTTTTGGGGATAATTTTTTTTTGTAATTAAACTGCTTGGATAAAAAGGTTAGTGAAAGTGAACCTCAGAGTAACATTGTGACTGGAGGAATGCTGTTTAAAAGTGAATGCAGTCCTGGGTAACTTTTGAGTATGAAGGCTTGAAGAAAGAAAAAGCTGAGTGACACAAGAATGGAAAAGTTTATGGTAAGGATGAGAATGCTTGTGGAATTGATAGTTTAGGTTGTGAAGAGACCAATTAAGAGTTTAAGAATGGGAAGACACCGGGAGTTTTGTGGGGTTGAAAGTGAGATTTTGCATTGCAGCAGTGATATAGTGTATTTAGGTGGCTGACTATGGTGTGTAATGTATTTGTGAAGTGTTGTAAGGTTATGAAAGAATGGCTAAGAGAAATTATTGTATATATATGTATTAAAGTAAAGTTGTTAGTGGTGACTGTAAGAGTTATAGGGACATAACATCATAATATTGCTTAGTATACCTGGGAACTTATGTGATAGGACTTGATGTAGAAAGCTAGGTAGTATGTAGTCCTTCAAGTTTGAAATCAAAAGGAAATCCTTTATGTGGCATTTATGAACCCAGAAAAAGCCTATGACAACTGATAGAAAGGCAATGTGCAGAGCATTAAGGGTGTATGGCATAGAAGATAAGTTGTTGAGAGTGATTTAAGTTTCTGCAACAAGAGTAGCATTTAATTGATCGAGTAGATGGAAAACTAATTGAGTTATTGTAAAAAAGTCTAAGATAAGGACGAGTTACATTTCCGTGGCTATTCAGTATCGTCATGGATGGAGTGATGTGAGAAATCAAAGAAAATATTTATATGTTAACTAGTGTTTAATTGATTGAGTAGATGGAAAGCTAATTGAGTTATTGTAAAAAAGTCTGAGATAAGGGCGAGTTACATTTCCATGGCTATTCAGTATCTTCATGGATGGAGTGATGTGAGAAATCAAAGAAAATATTTGTATACAACAAATGAGTACGTATTCATCGGAATTAGAATGGTTGATGTTTGCATATGATAAAACACAGATAGGGGGTACAAAAGAAACTGAAGAGACTAGTGGAAGAGTTTGAAAGGGTTGGCAATAGCAGATTTAGAAGCTGACTGTAAACTGTAAATTATGAGGGCACATGGGAACCAGGGAGGTGAAGCAATGAACATTTATATGGACAGTGAGAGAATGGAAACGTTAGATTCTTATAGGAATCACAAAATAGAGAAATGAAGATAGGTTGCAGTATGCATACTAAGGATTAAGAGAATAATTGGAATTGGCATGGAAACTAAGACTGGAATGATTGAAGGGTCTGTTGAATCAATTAAGTCATTGGAAGTGAGGTGTTAAAGGAAGTAGAAACTGTCGAGTTGGATTGGTTAGATATTTGGGTCATAAGAAGAATTGGAAGGGTGAGAAATAGGGAGAATTGTAATAGCGGAAAAGGGTTTATCATTGGTGAAGTGAAAGAATTGATCAGTGTATGATGGATGGGGTTAAATTAAAAGAATGGAGGATAATATGTTGGTGAAAAGAGTAAACAATTCAATTGTTTGGAGGAAGGAGGAGAAAAAACTCGGAAGGGGATGGATGGTAGAGTGAAAGAGGTATCAGAAAGGAAGGACCTCAGCATCCAGGAAGCAATTGCATGGAAGATAAGGGTGGCTGGTGTTTAGGACCCTTTTGTGCAGAGCTTTGGAAATTCCCACTTAAGAAAGGGCAGTGATTACATCCACATTCTTACTTAAACACCTGAATTGTGATGACTTCCATATCACTAACTGCTTCATACACACCTATATAGACAACTCACCTTAACTCATAATTTTTTTTTTTTTTTTTTACTTTTTCTTGATTGGAACTTTATAGTTGCTGAAGGTAAAGGATTCTATTGACTTTGAACCCTCTTTCTTTTCCTTCATATCCTCATCACCCCTCATGCAGTTTTGTTGATCAGTAGTAAGGTGTGTATGGGGAGTAATGCAGCTGTCCACTTTGGATTATACCTTTCTCGAGTACAGCCCATAGTTTTACTAACAAGATTAGTACCAGGCCAGTTCAGGGTATCTTTTTGTCCAGAAGTCCTGATTAACTAGTCATATATATTCAGTAGTTTTTTGGCTCCAAATCCGTGATGGTCAATTTCTGGATAGCAGCAAGAATCTGCCTGGCTAATATGTAATTACTCAGGCAGTCATAAATTAATGGGGTTTCATTTTACTCAGATAATTTTTTTTAACTATTCCATTTAAATATAAGTATTCATTCTATTTTATTTAGACTTCTTTATTAATTTACTATTAGTACAAAAAAGTTACCATTTTTAAAACAAACTTGATTTTTGGCCTCCCTCGAACTCAGAAAAGCCTTCAAATTGGTCAGACAACATAAGGAAAGAATATTTTTTGTCAATCAAAGACTGCCTGAATGTACAGACAATGACGCTCAATTTTTCTTACCTTGAGCTATCAGAAAAGGGATCTGACACATTTAACTGAATTCATGAAGTGAAGGGTCTTTATAAAGGTGCCTGAGTGTTTAGTAGTATATAATTTCTTTCTCTTGGTCAGAGTACCAGTTCTTTCATATACTGTATTATATTCTTATACACTATGTAGATTGAAGCCATGTACTATAATTCTGTATAAAAGATGTTCTTGTCTGTTTTATTTTAGGGTGATTAATGAATTGTACATCACAGTAAGGTACCTCCTTTTTATTTTATTTCACTGAAGGCTTAATGTCAGTAAGTAAGTTTCCAAATAATGTACAGTTTTTTTTGATAAACAGGATGAAGATACTCAAGAAGAACAGCTGATATCAGGAGAAAAGTATCGGGAAAAGCTTAGAGAAAAGTGGGAACGAGAGGCTGAAATAAATGCTTTTAAAAAGGATATTCATTACCAGGATGTCATGTATAACGGTAAGGATAAGTTGTTTTCATAGTTGTTTTTGAGGTATCCTTGTACTATCCTACACTGCTGTGGATTTTCAATAGCTGATAAAACTAGTAATACGTACAGTATTTTCTGCATTATTGCTCCTTGAAACAAGCCAGTTCTGTTTACCCAGTGGTGCTTTGGTTTTAACAGTAGAACTATTCGCAATATGATAAACAATGGGATTATTGAAAGTATGCCATCCAGAATTTTCTCATTTTTAGTGACTAGTGCTGCTTTAGAATCCTTTCAAATGTTTATCCTAAAATTCTCTTGGTTCAAGAGGTTAAGTTTACATTCTGCAAATTATATGAAACTGGTATTTTGAAATACAATGGGAGGAATGAGGGATTTTAGAATTAAGCCCAAAGGCCAAGTACTGGGCCCTACGTATTAGGTCACAAAGTGCTGAAAGGGAAATTGAGAGTAGAGAGGATTGCAAAGTGTAATAAGAGGAAAACCTCACAGTTGTATATGAAACAATTGATAGGAGAGAGTGGAAAGGAAGAAATAAGAAAGAGAATATGAATGAAGGTACAGTTGGAATACAAGGGGTTGCAGCTAGGGGCCGAAGGGATACTGCAAAGAGCTTTAAGTAATGCTTACAGCACACTCCTACAGGATGAATTACATTGCATCCCTACACATGTAGGTATTAAAGGAAGGAAAGGTGCTGAAAAAACACCCAAAGCTACGGCTACATACTTAACATTTTTAAAATCTGTCATGTTCAGCTGCAGGTTTTGTGGAAGATAACCTAATAGTAGATGAACTAAATTGACTAATCGTGGTATTACTTATTCCAAAAAGAATGTCACACTGAAATACACCAATACAGGTAGTTGTCGACATACGACTGCAATTGGTTCCGACGAACCGGTCGTAAATTGATTTGGATGTAGTCAGCCCATGTTAATTTACTGTAAGAATATTATACTAGCCTGGCTTACACTAAAGTAATCAGTACCATCTTTACATATAGGGTAGCCTAGTCTACACTACACAGCATACTTTATACATATATGGCATAGTAATTATTAATTTCAGCTAATTCTCTGGGTTCAATGCACATTGGCTTATGATAATTCAGTACAAAGAGAAACTGAATAATATTTAACAAGTTAGCCTCGCGTATACGATGATGATGTTATCATGGTACACAGTATATCGTATACATATGAATACAGTAGCCTAGCCTGCAGTATTCTGTATACTACATATACTATATTATTTGAGATGAATCTTACCTACTATTAAATTTAGCTATATCTCCCCGCCGATTAGGCGAATCGGCATTCAAACAAAAAAATCGAATGGCTGCCCGGATGACTGTCTAGTTTACCTGTTCTCCACCAGGTGTGTTTCAAATGTTTTAGCTCTTGTCAGAATTCTCCGTGCCGCCATTGCGGCTAGGCGATTGTTGGTATTCTATGAAGTTTGGCTGTTTTACACCTGTTTACAGTATTGTAATTTCATTTTCCTAGAATATCTTCCACCGGAAGTAAAACCAATAACATCAGGCTATGTAGGAATGTTTTGGTCCAACCAGGATGGTGAAATTGGAAGTTTATCAACATTCCTTTGTATTGGCAGGGGTACAGGGTGTGATTTTGGAACTACTAGATGTGAAGAATGTAGGAAATTGTTCTGAGAAATTTATGCCTGAATATGTCAGATATAGGAAGACTGGAACTAATAGATTGCAAAAGCAATTAGTTAGATCAGGGCTTAAACCTGTCAGGCTATCCCTACTCAGACTAGGCATTTTAGTAGGCTAGTATTGACTTCCATTGTAGCTCCGCCTTCTACTCCCCATTCGGTTCAGGAAAAGCGTAACGAGAAGTTAGAACATTAACCTATTTTTTAGTTTCTAATTACAATTTGAACTTAGTTCGTGACGGGAACGTTCCGAATCCCTCCAGTGTGTGCTCATTTTCGCGTTCCCTGTTAGAAGTAAGGTGTTGGTGCCCTCGTCTGTACGTAGCCCGAGCCTAGGACTGCCTTGCGATAGTTGGAAACGTCCACTGCCAGGGTCGGTTCTCGGTGGGACGATGGGATTCTTTGCTCTCCAATTCCTACTTCGCCCTTTTCATGGTATGAATCTTGTTTAAAGTGTCGCCAAAGGACCGTTAAAGAGTTCGAATAAGGACCGTTTCAGTAAACGTTAATGCTCGCCTCCGTAGGCGCATTCTGTCGTCTTCATCACCTAGTTTGAGGTGTTAGCATGCATAGGCTTAATAATATATGATATAGGTGTAGACATTTTATTGAGATGATAATATCTGTAGCGAGTTTACACGTTTAGATATGTCGTCTCGGTCGACTGTTTATCTCTCATGTTTTGGTTATTCTAAATTCTTGTATGCTAGCATAATTCCTTTTTCTTCGTAATGCTTTGTGTTCGTTCTTTGCGTGCTTCCTCTTCGGCTATCGGCAAATCTCTTACTACTGCCTCAATTAATGTTTCTCTTTCAAGTCTACACTGTCTGTAGTATCTACAGTTCTCGCCGAGTTAGATATTCTAGCTTCAGAGATTTCTAACTTAGTTTCATATAGGAATGCTTTCAAGTATGTACGATCGCTTTCGGACGAGGCGGGAGCGTTGTTGTAACTCCTCTCCCACTGCCTCCCACTTTTGGCGCCTCGTTCTCTCTCTCCCTCTGTCGACTCGTGCGGACCAGGGTTCCCAGACGTACGATAATTATCGTACGAGTACAATTAATTTGACCCTCCCCCCCCCCCTGTGACGATAAACCAAATTGTTAATCAAAATACGATAATTTGAAGAGATTTGGTACGATAATTTGGTCTGATACATATGGGAACCCTGCTGTGGACGTTGTTGGACTCGTGAACGCAGTTGAATCGTGCGGAGTGGGAACTTGGCCGAGTCTCGAGTCGCTTAAACTGTCTTGCTCTCATTGAGTCGTGGTGGATTCATTACAGCACTTAGCTACTGTCACCTCTCATTGATAAGTGTCGCTTTTTGTCGCCAAGGGTTGCGGAGAAAGAGCAATCCTTCAAGCTCTTTGTTTACCTCCTGTCGGCAGCTGTCTCCTTCCGTTGCCCGCTGATGGAAGAAGAGTTTGAATGGAATTGGAGGAACTCGTTTTGGGCCGGTTGGTGTTTGTTGCCCACCCATTTACGCCTTCCTGTATTCTCATTTTGTTGAGGATAGAGGCCACATAGAGAATATATCTTGATTGTCTTAGGTATTTTGGCGAGCGTATTTTGGCGCACTCTAAATATTGGAGAAGAGAACCAACGCTTTCTCCAATTTGAGAGCATTTCGTAACTTTTCTTGTGTCTGACACAATCTCCCTTTGTGTCTGCCTTGCTTGTCGTCTTGTCTTTTAAAGTTGCGGAGAGCCGAAGGCCGCCTTTTGCTGTACAACGCTTATTGGTCCTTTAACTGTCTTTAATAGGAGGTTCGCTTTCTTTCTCTTTCCTATGGGGAAATGAACTTTGGACAGACAGACATACTGATGGATTTTCAGTCTAACTTGAGTTATTATCTTCTATTTACGTTGTCTCGTCTCTGCGACTTCTTAGAGAGGTGGAGACGCCAACCCAGCGGGAGTTTTTAGCGAGGAAACAAGTAACTAAAACAAGTAACTCATTTCTGATGCTGCAGGGTAATGTCCTCATGCTTATACTCACTCTGTTTGGAAGTGAGAACACTTTTGCTTCCTGTCTGATTATGCAGTTCGGGATTATCTATTGGTAGTCGTATTTTATACCTTTCGGGGATAAGTGGAGATTCAGGTTCTGGGATATGGACAGTTGCAGCCTCCTAACATGCATGGAGAGACTTGGGACCAGTATGTTATATGGCAGAGACGGTGAAGGGCAGTTGTGATTCTTTGTGATTGTCCTCCACTGGTTTATTCTCCTTCTTATAGCTTCCCTTGTCTTCAGCAGAGATCTCTCATAAGTCTCTTTTAGTAGGAGATTGTATATAGAGGGAATGATGGTCCAAGGGTAATTCTTTAGGAAGACACCCATAAGTAATTGGAGATATTCTTGGACATTTGGAGACTGAATAACAGTAAGTGTCTGCCCGTATACTTGTTGGTTTTCTAGCATGGTTTTAGTGCCTTTCCAAAGAATGGTCAGACTTGTGGTACACATGCAGAAAATGTAGTTCATTCCACTCTGTCAACAGTATTCCAAAGGCCAAGGACCTGTTGCTTCTTCTGGCCCAATTTCTATGCACTATATTGTTAATTCTTTATATCCCCATTCTTATCTAGTGATGTGGGGATGATATTTAATTATGCATGCTTGTCGGTCAAGATGAATAGGCATGTGCTGCTTGAAGATTTTAGACCGGAAAGAAACTTCCTATTTGGTAAGGGCTTTTCCTCATTAGGAAACATGGCCTTATGGGTTATTTTCAGATAATCATGCTCAATTAATGTATGGTTTCAGTGTAAGAATTACGACTTACAAATAACTTTCATTAAATTTGTAAGTAATCCAGAATCAACTTGGCTCCAGGACTGTAGAGGGACACTTTAACCAGGAATCGTCCATTTGGTTCTTAAACCTAAGTCCAAGTTTGTCTTTCCCTCTGTCATGCAACACAGAGTTTAACCAGTGTCATTAACCTTTCATGCAACATAGAATGGTCAACTACACCTGGTAAAACTTTTAAGATGTCAGGGCAGTGGAAAAGACACAGGATGCTTAGCAGGTTTATTCCCAGTCAGAAACAAAGTCTTTGTGGGAAGTTTGCTGCTTTGAGTGAAATGAAACAACATATTGGTTTGATCATCCATTCTGTGGAAGGACAGTGTTTTAGCAATTGGGGATTCAGGAAGAACAACTGCCTACAAGGGCCCTGACATCCATAAGTTTGGCACTTGGGTGGATTTAAGGAACACTCATTTAGCTTCCTAGCATGTAGATGAACAGGGACAGCCAAATGATTACTACTACTTTGTTGGCCCTCAGGCTTGAGCAGTGGATGTTTCCTTAAATTTTGCCTAATTCAGACTCATAGGCCTGCCCCTTGTATCTACTCTGAATTCTATTGAGCAATTTCATGTTCAAGAATTGCTTAGTCTCCTGTAGAGCTTTTGTAGCCTCAGGGCAAAACTTTTCAGAATTTCCAATGCTCTTGGTAGATGTCTCATTCTTCCATTGAGAAGAAATCAACTCTACTACACAATTCCATACAGTTCCATTGATGTAGGCATCTCCTTAACTGATTGGAGAGGTTAGAATGTCCCCTCCCAATAATAAAATTTTCAAGTTATCATAGGATCTGTCCTTAATTTAAAACTGCCATGGCCTGGGGTCAGAAGCAGTGGTCTGTGTGTTGCTGAGGGTACCATTCTGGAGGAATTTTCAGCACCTGGAACCTTGTAGACTCAGTGTCTTCTGTTTAGAGGAGATAAGACTTTTCACTGTCTACTTCCAAAGTTATTGTTCCATACGTACTTTCCTCAGTATTGCATCAAGTACTTTTAGATCTTGCCAAGGACCAGCACTGTAAGGTGTTGAGATTGAAGCCCCTTCATCTCTATATCAGTCTCTCTCTGGAGTTTAGATGCGGGTCTAAACTTTATCTGAATTTACTGTGAAACATACCAAATTTGTAACTAATTTGTATTTTTCATAACTAACAAACCTGAGGTCTTAACATTAGGATTTACTAGCGCCAAGCTGGAAACCGGTAGAATTAAAATTACACTTGTGAGATCCAGGGACTAATGGCATCTATACCAGGTCACGGGGCATGTATACCCAGAATGCCCACGGCTACCTGTGACCCACCAGTTATTTTCCTACCGCCTTTAAGATAAGATGTGTTACTGTCTATCTGATTTAAAGCCGGTTTTTCACTTTGCCCGTTCTTTATCCATTTCATTTTTCATTTCCTATTACCTTTTCTTTCTCCGAGTGTGATCAGTGTGAGGTAAGAGTGTATACGTGGTATGATGGAGAATTTTGCCTCAACTCGGGATTGTCTACCGTTTCGCAAGAGGTAGACAAAGGAAATGCCCAGGAGTCAGTGGCTTTCCATGTTCTAGGTTCCTAACTTCGGTGTCGACGGATCCTCATCGCTTTCCATGTTCTAGTTCCTTAACTTCGGTGTCGACGGATCCTCATCCAACGTGTAGTAGGTGCAGGGAAAACGTATTTACGCTTACTAATCCATGTTCTGTTTGTCGCGGTTGGTCGGTGAACAGTGGAAGAAGTTCTATGGAAAAGCCAATACAAAAGGAAGGTGTGGACGCCATCTTTGGATGACCAAACCGTTACCGGCTTCTTTTTGTACCCTTCTTTAAGCTTGGTGTAAGGGAATGCTATTTTAGCTTTCTGCCTTAGAGCTGAGGGTGATGTTAAGGCTATGCTTTACAGTTCCCTGTAAGAATTCCAATCTAACCCGTTGGGGGGGAAAAAGACGGAGACGTTCTCTATATCCTGTGGGAATTTAAATAAAGGTTAAACCTAGAACATTTTTATCATCCTTTTAGAGACCCTGACATCTTTGTCAAAGGTAAATGCTGGAAGAGGCAAAATTAACCTTTGTTTTTTGTGGTTTTAAGAAAAACAGATGTTGTGGTCAAAGTTTTAGCCTGGAAGAGGCAAAAATCAACCTTTTGGTTTTTGTGTTTTTTGGTTTTTTTTTTTAGAAAACCTAGAATGATGTGAAGGTTAAGCCTGGAAGAGGCAAAGTTAACCTTTTGTGTTGGGATTTTTGGAAACTTATAACGCCTTTGCCAATGGTTTAAACTTAAGGCAAAGTTTAACTTTTGCTTTGTGGTTTTAGAAACCTAGAAGTATTTGTGAAGGTTTAAGCCTGGAAGAGGCAAAGTTAAACTTTTGTGTTCTGAATTTTAGAAACTGTCAAGGAACACAAGGTCCTCTGTGACATAATGGATAGGCTAGTGTATGAGAACTAGCTCCATATCTTCTACCTTATTGAAGTTAAACATTCATAATGTGAGCAGCAGTTGCCACTTCATTTAGTGTTAAGTAAATTTGTCGCTCCAGAATAGGATTGATGTGTCACAGTAGAAGTACAATTCAGTTTTTGCCTGATCACTGCCTTAAGTATACAGAATTGTGTTTGAAATCAGTAAAGGCCTTAATCCGCTACTAGTAGTGGGTAGTCTTTTTCTGAACCGAAAAAGAGCAATTCTTTAGGCTCTTTTATTTAAATCCCGGGGTTTTAATATTTTGGGGAGCGTGAAGATACAAATTTTGTATAGGAGCGTACCTTTATATTGTAAAGGTATTCATTATTCACTTTAAGTGACTGTCGTTTGATAGGGCTTTTGGACCCAGGCACAGGGGTCCCTCATACCGCTTGCGTTTCATGCTGGCTGAATCGAAGCGGTTTTCTCCGCAAGGCTACTCTTTGCTGCATACATATGAGAGCCTTGCTCCCTGAATGGAATCCAATTTCTG
Source organism: Macrobrachium nipponense (assembly GCF_015104395.2). Classification (NCBI taxonomy): domain Eukaryota; kingdom Metazoa; phylum Arthropoda; class Malacostraca; order Decapoda; family Palaemonidae; genus Macrobrachium; species Macrobrachium nipponense. Next base: position 49,598,647 of record NC_061101.1, read on the forward strand.
GTGGTAGTAAAATCCACCAATGATTCCAGATCAGGTGAGAATGTTCTGGGTTTCATATAAGAAACCTTTAGCTCGAATGGCTGAGCGGAGTTTTGTCTAGCTGCACTACCCACCATCCTCTTCTTAATGTGGGAATCAGCTAAATTTAACAGTAGGTAAGATTCATCTCAAATAATATAAATTTTCATAATAAAATTTATTATGTGGATACTTACCTACTGTTAAAGTAGACCCACCCAGCCTCCCCACAACTTAGTGGGCTGTCAAGGAGAATTCTGACAAGAGCCAAAACATTCGAAACACACCTGGTGGAGAACAGGTAAACTAAACAGTCATCCGGGCAGCCATTCGATTTTTTTTTAATGCCAACTCGCATAATCGGCGGGGAGATATAGCTAAATTTAACAGTAGGTAAGTATCCAAATAATAAATTTTATTATGAAAATTTATATAATTTAGTAATTTATTAATATAGGCCAATTTTGGAGGCTCAGTGCAGTCTGACTATGATATACCAGTAGAAAAAGAGATTGGACATGAAACAGGAATCAGAGACATGAAACAGGAATCAGATTCGGATTGACATCGGCATACCTAATTGAGCAATGTCAGGCTGCTGACGGCTACGTATATTTATGAAATAAAAAACAATGAATATGCATCTTTTCTGTGAATCTTTTACAAAGTTATACAGTGGGCCCCCTGTATTCGCGGACTCACGGATTCACGGATTTCTCTCTGGACCATATCTACCCTTTATTTGCGGGGAATTCACCTGTTCACAGGTTTTTTCTGACAATAAATAATCACGAATTAGTGTACTTTGATGTTATTTTCATGACTAAATAAATTTTTATGATAAAAAATGATTTACTAATTTTCAAATACTAATATTGATCAATACTTATTAGTAAGTTTAATAAGATTAAATATCACATAATAACAATAATAATTCTCTCTCTCTCTCTTACAGAGAAGAATATTTTTTGTATGATAAATAAATGAGTTACTAATTTTCAAATATTAATATTAATGTATAACTGAATCACGAAAGTTATTAATGTGATAAATCAATAAATAAAGGTATATGCCACGAGGGAAAATAAACAACGGAGTATCCACGAGATCTTTCGACGTTCAAACGTCCTTTACTTAGCAGATGCTAAGTAAAGGACGTTTGAACGTTGAAAGATTTCGCGGATACTCCGTTGTTTATTTTCCCTCGTGGCATACACCTTTATTTATTAATATTAATGTAAAGAGCAGTCAATTCATTAAATAAAATACTATAGTGAATTAGTAATTAGTTTATAAATTAAACAATTGTGTAAGAATGAAGGAAATCCCAGTCTTCCTGCATCTTTCTTTTGAACTCCAGGTACCAAGCTGAGGTCCAACAGCTGTCAAATATATCAAGTAATGTGACAGGAGGGGAGGGAGTGTGTTCTCTCTCTCTCTCTCTCTCTCTCTCTCTCTCTCTCTCTCTACTGAGATGAGAGATTTTTATGGTACATGTATGTATAATATGTTTATTAATACTTTCAAATAATAATAATATAACTGTAATTACAAAAATCATATGTGATAGTATTTAAAAGAAACACTACAATAATCTTTCCATTTCACTCTTTCAAATATGGATAACTCTCTCTCTTAGCTATGAAAAATATAAATTAATTCAAAATTTGTCATATTATTTTACTTACATTAAATTTGATTAAATATACCTGTAAAGTGGAAGGCTTCTAAAAATTCATCCCGTACAGTACTGTACAGTAAAGCCATGCAAAAACGTAGCCCATTGCAGTAGTTTTACCTGGGTATGCTGACAATAAATGTAAAATACAAAAAATGTATACAGTATAAAAAAAAGACCATAAACATTTTTGTGTTTATTTTTCAACATAAGTAACCCCAAATTCTTTACAAAAAAATTCTTTGCTGGGGGATAGAGAGAGAAATGTGAGCAAACACACAGTAAGTGCAAAGTTTACTGTAATGCAATGCCTGTATATGTTTATACAAGCACATAGAGTAAAAATGTGTAACACTACATTACAGTACTTTATTAAATAAATGTCCATAAAAATTCAGCACTGAAACAGAAATTGACAGAAAAAGTTTTGAAAGGTGTAACAGGTGGAAAACCTTGCAGTTGTACTATGAATCAACTGTTAGGAGAGGGTGGAAAGTAAGATAGAAGAAGGAATATGTACACATACACAGACTGAAAACTTAATTACAGTACACACATGGAGTACCACATTGCACTAAGTAGATTACTGTATATATAATAAATAAAAATCCCAAGCCATACTAATATACAATACTGAAATTTTACATTACTAGAGGTATTACTGTATTGTGTGGTAACTCATCCAAGTTATGGTATATACTACAGTACAGTATTATTGTTGTAGGTGCAAACAATCATTAGAAATTGATTACTTTCCAAACTACTGTACGTGTTGAATTTTCCTGCATCAGAGAAGCAGTGTTGTTTCCCTTTGATTATATGCTGGCTAATTCATGTTATCTATAATCACTGTTTTGATGCCCATGGAAGGGGTTCTTCAGCTCTGTCTTGTCTACTTATACTAATATAGCGGGTTGAGATTTATGTACAATGTCATATACATATTTAAAGATTATTAAGGTAGATTTTTTAATTTAGAATTTTGGCCTAATACTTTTCTACTAAAAGTGATTACCTATGTACACTTTAATGTATAATAAGAAATTAAGACAGCTTTTAATGTACAGGCGGCCCGCGGTTAACGGCGCAATCACTCAACGGCGAATCGGTTTGGTTTTACGGCGGTCGTCAAAAATATTCATTAAAAAAAATAAGGCATTTTAAAGGTATCTTTACGCACAAATTTCAGTTAACAGCGCCGCTAGCGCCGTTGTCTAACGAGTTCATACATATGTAGAATGCCGTTCAGACCATAAAGGTTATGCAAATTATATTAACAAAATTTCATGGAGAGTTATTACGTAGGTATTAGGGTAAAATATATGCCTCTGACGCTGTTCTATGCCGAAAATATCGAGTTACATAAGTGCAAATTTAGCTATGGATGTGTCGATTCATAATTGTTCATGCTTTTGTTTAAAATGTGTGTGAAAATGTATTACGTGAAAGGCATTTTTATTTCTGTACAGAAATTTGATACAAAGGCAGCTTTTGAAACTGCCCTTCACGATAGCAAATACGATGTTTTTTCAGTTCTTTCTTGTAAGCCGCCGCCTGCCGCTCTTCCGAAAATATCGATTTAAAAAAAGTGCAAATTAGCGATCGATGTGTCGATTTTATAAATGTTTATGCTTTTATGTTTAAAATGTGTATGAAATGTATTACGAATAAGGTATTTTTATTTCTGTGCAGAAAAATATTGATAAAAACGGCAGCTTTTGAAACTCCCCTTCAAGTTATCGACTACGATGTGTTTTTCAAGTTCGTTCTTGTATGCCGCGGCGGCATACAAGAACGAACTGAAAAACACATCGTAGTCGATAACTTGAAGGGGAGTTCAAAAGCTGCCTTTATCATATTTCTGCAGAAATAAAAATACACCCTATTCGTAATACATTTTCATACACATTTTAAACATAAAAGCTAAACATTTATGAAATCGACATCGATCGCTAATTTGCACTTTTTTTGCCGCCGTCTGCCGCTCTTCCAAAAATATCGAGTTAAGGAGAGAGAGAGAGAGAGAGCCGAGAGAGGAGAGAGGGAGACGAGAGAGAGAGAGAGAGAGAGAGAGAGAGAGAGAGAGAAAAGTGTGCAAATTAGCGATCGATGTGTCGATTTTCAAATGTTTATGCTTTTATGTTTAAAATGTGTATGAAAATATATTGCGTAAAGGTATTTTCATTTCTGTACGAAATAAGATACAAATTAAGGCAGCCTTTGTAACTACGCTCCACGTTGTCAGGGGATGGTTTTTCATGTTCGTTCTTGTCCGCCAGTTCCGAAAAATGCATTGTGTTATTTTATTAATTATGCGTCTTTTCCATAAATCCTTTAAAAAGTTATACATTATTTCACTGTATCCAAGAATATTATATGTATTCTACATATTATTGATTTTTAAAATACTACGGCAAACTTAAGCCCGTATTCCGCGGAGCGGCCAATGTGTGGTTTGAAATCAGCTGATGAATACGAGTCTGTTTCACCATAACGCAATTCTGAGCGAATGCTCTTGCTTCTAGTTAGCATAAACGAATATCTAGATACTTGACTTATATGAGACAAAGTTATTTTTCCTTATACAGCGTGTTTTTAGGTGGAAATATTTATTGAATATGTCTCGTTGTGAATGTGAACTACTATTTTTTTCGTTAACAGATTACGTTGGCGGCATGTTTATTGCGTAAAAAATTACGCGATTCCGTTCGCAATACGTAATCCTTTATATCATCGTAATACGAATTTTACGTTATTTATCTTATATCGGCGTGAAACCAACAGTAAAATGTGTTCTTTCAAGCACAGTAGTTTTGATTAATTATTTTATCCCAATTTTATCTATGGTTGTGTGTGATGGCAGACGTTTACTGCAGTTTATCCTTGTTGCCGATGTACGATAATAGTCATTAGCGCTGAACAGTTTTCTCAGCTTCAGTCATAATTAGGTTTAATTTAACGGTATATTTCCGATTGATCTTTAATCTATATTGATCTCTGATCTATAGCGAATAAAGTTATTACATTAAGATATCTCAGTTCTATTCTATACATTACGCCATTTATAACAAATACGGTAATGTTGCACTATAGTACGATGATCGAAATACAAGCCAAACAGATGTTATCCAGTTCGGTTGTACTTAGAAAAAAAAAAAGTCGTTTTCTCGTTCGGTTGTTCATGGTTGTACACGTTCACGCAACGAGTATAACGTTAAAACCATACTTTCACCATTCTCTTTTGCTGTTATTGAACTTATGTAACTAGAAGATGGATAAAGTTAGGCCATTGTAATTTGATCTCTCATAAAATCGAACTATCGTAAACTAATGATCGTAACTGAACACTACAGATACCTGTACACTGTATAAACTTTATTATATCTTTACATACTCTAGACACCCACATGTACTGTACAGTAATTATATAGTACTATACTGCATGAATATAATTTTACTTATTGCGCCGTTGTGGGATTACGGTGCTCTGACTGGTCTAGAGTTTCGAAAGAAGAAGGTGTGCGGCGGCCGTAGGCTTTAAAATCGCTCAGCGTCGAAAATCGCTTGGCGTCGGTGGCCAGGAACGGAACCCCTGCCGCCTAACCGAGGGGCCGCCTGTATAATTTGACCTGAATCTTTTACGTTAGGGTAATTTTCCAATGATTGTTTGTTCATGTTACATTTTTTATTTCCAGAGGCCCGGCAACATGGCACCGGTTATATGAAATTCTCGACAGATGAGAAGGAAAGGAAAGAACAGATGGATATGCTGAAAGAGATGCATGAAGAGGCACCGTCGATCAGAACATACAAAGAAGATTACAGAGGCCAAAAAACAAACGCTTTTAAAGGCACGGTTAGAAAAGCGCCAGCGTAAGAGGTTAAAACTTGGATTACCCATCAAAGGTCTGTTCTTGTCTTTGTGTCTTAATGACTAATGTAAGGTTCAGATCCCATAATAGGCTGTAGGTCCCATTGCTAAGTAGCCAATTGGTTCCTAGCCACGTAAAAATATCAAATCCTTCGGGCCAGCCCTAGGATAGCTGTTAATCATCTCAGTGATCTGGTTAAACTAAGATATACTGAACTTTGTGTTAAAGATTATTGGAAGATTTTTACTTTACCGTTGAAACTACGTGTTAGTTTACCGTTGAAACTACGTGTTAGTTTGTTATTTGTTGTGAAATGTGGCAAAGTATTACCCAAGTATGTCTATTTCAAACCTTTTACTTATAATTCAGCCCGATTTGTGGTCCTCTGCAAATCTTAGACACAATTCTCAAATTCAAAGAAATGAGATTTGGCTGGTGGTCAACAGCACTGTGTCACATGGTCCCTGAGGTCTTGAAAAATGAAGATCCTCACATTTCATGTCTCGCCTTGGTTTCACAAAGTTTCCTTTTCCTTAGCTAATGGCAGCTTATTGGCTAGCATTAATGAATTATTACCCATAATGTATATATATTTTGATGAATTACTATGAGGACAGTAAAACTTGAAAGATCTGAATGGGAGGTGGGAGTGAGTTTGGCAAGATCTTGGGAAAGATCCAGGTTTTAGTGTAGTTGGTTACCTAGTAGCCTTTGATGTAATCAAAAGACAGAACACTATTCTAACTTAGTATCTCTTAGTAAAGATATTAATAGAGGCAGTCCCTGGTTATCAGAGATTCAGTTTTCTGGGGCTGGTCTAGCGCCGAAAATCGGCAAATTTCGGTGCCGAAATGCACTGATTTCCAGTTATCATCGCTGATACATACCTAAAAGAGGTGCCATTAACCAGTTATCAGTGCCACAATCTGGTTATCAGCGCTGATAAGCGCCAAAAAAGCTATTTTCAGTTATCGATTTTCGCTTATCCTCAAGCTGTCGGAATGGAACCCCCGTCAATAACCGGGGACTGCTGTAATATTAAAACAAAGGTCAAGCACTGGGACCTGAGGTCATTCAGCACTGAAATGGGAAATTGGACAGCAAAAGGTTTTGAAAGGGTTAAACAAAAGGAAAACCTCACAGTTGCACTATGAATCTTTTGTTAGGAGAGTGTCAAAAACTAAGATAGAAGGAAGATAATGTGAAAGGAGGTACAGTAAAAGGAATGAAAAGGGTTGCACCTGGGGCTGAAGGCACGCTGCAAAGAACCTTCAGTAATAAGCAGTACTAATGGGGCACTACCTCCCCTATGGGGTTGAAAGTTAATTGAAAAGAGTTTTTAAGAGAGTGAGCCTATGATATAATATGAGATAAAACATAGTTTAGTTTTTAATTAATCTCCAGAAAGAAGGGTATCAATAATATAGTAAAATAATAATATTTGAAGATGTATGGTAGGTGTAAAATGTAATTTATATGTAACTTACCAAATAAACCTACGTAGCTATAAGTTCTACTTACAGCAGCTTAAAAATCAAAATTTCCTTGGTAAACACTTAAACCATAGTGTAGGTGACAAGGGTGACCAGTTCCACCCACTAGTGATTTAGGAACTACTGCAAGAAGAAAGCTCATGTTTGTTCAAACCATAGTGTAGGTGACAAGGGTGACCAGTTCCACCCACTAGTGGGAGATTTAGGAACTACTGCAAGAAGAAAGCTCATGTTTGTTCCTGCCATCATCGAGTGAAACACTGGTGATGGCGGTAGCTTGGTCCCATTTATTTATTTTTCTGGTTGATTTACTGGATTTTCCAGTGGTGTGCATCCCACTGGAATGCATATTTAGCAACCTTCAATGGAATCTGAGGAATTAATTTTCCTTGTTTTTGTTATTGTTGAGTTGAGTCATCCACTAATCTTTTGTTTTTTACCTTTGTACCTTTGTTACGCCATTTTCCGTTAGGCTAAACATTGCAGTTTGTTTTCTTTTATCATACTCACTACTTGTCAACCTTCAGTGTAGAGTTTTGCCTCAATATTAATTTCTTTGAATGGTGGTTTTCAGTGTATAAGCACTTGCAAGCTGTTTATTGTTGTTTGTCATTCATTTAGGCTAAAAAGCTAGGTAAATTTTGCCCATTTTTTTTTGCCCTAGGCTACTTGTCAGCTGCTGATA
>NC_061101.1:49606892-49695534 GCF_015104395.2 Macrobrachium nipponense
TATCAGCAGCTGACAAGTAGTCTAGGCAAAAAAATGGGCAAAATTTACCTAGCTTTTAGCCTAAATGAATGACAAACAGCAATAAACAGCTTGTAAGTGCTTATACACTGAAAACACCATTCAAGAAATTAATATTGAGGCAAAACTCTACACTGAAGGTTGACAAGTAGTGAGGTATGATAAAGAAAACAAACTGCAATGTTAGCCTAACGGAATGGCGTAACAAAGGTTTACAAAGGTAAACAAAAGATTAGTTGATGACTCAACTCAACAATAACAAAACAAGGAAAATTCATCCTCAGATTCCATTGAAGGTTGCTAAATATGCATTCCAGTGGGATGCACACCACTGAAATCCAGTTAAATAACCAGAAAATAAATGACCAAGCTACTGCCATCACCAGTGTTCACTCGATGATGGCAGGAACAAACTTGAGCTTTCTTCTTACAGTAGTTCCTAATCTCCCACTAGTGGGTGGAACTGGTCACCCTTGTCACCTACACAACGGTTTGAAGAGTTACCAAGGAAATTTTGAATTTTAAGCTGCTGTAAGTAGAACTTTTATAGCTATGTAGTTTATTTGGTAAGTTACATATGTGAAATTCATTTTAACAAAAATCTACCATACACTTCAAATATTATTATTTTACTATATTATTGATACCCTTCCTCTGGAGATAATTAAACTAAACTATGTTTTATCTCATAATTATATCATAGGCTCTCTCTCTTATAAACTCATTTTCAATAAACTTTCAACCCCATAGGGGAGGTAGTGCCATTAGTACATGCATTACTGAAGGTTCTTTGCAGCGTGCCTTCAGCCCCAGGTGCAACCCTTTTCATTCCTTTTACTGTACCTCCTTTCACATTATTTTCCTTCTATCTTAGTTTTGACCCTCTCCTAACAAATGATTCATAGTGCAACTGCGAGGTTTTCCTCTTGTTACACCTTTCAAACCTTTTGCTGTCAATTTCCATTACAGTGCTGAATGACCTCAGGTCCCAGTGCTTGACCTTTGTTTTAATATTACAGCAGTCCCCGGTTATTGACGGGGGTTCCATTCCGACAGCTTGAGGATAAGCGAAAATCGATAACTGAAAATAGCTTTTCTGGGCTCAGCTCGTGTCGCTTGCGCGAAATATCCTTTAATCTATTATTTCTAGGGTAAATGTACTAACACATACCAGAGAAATAAATAAAATAAAGAAAAGGTCAGTATATAACTGACTCGCTCACCCTCCTCCAAGAGGGTGTCGGTATGAACACTAGGCGAGTGAGACCACTACCACGAGCCAAATGCCAATAGAAATCTCCCACTACAAAAACCCTCCATGAGGGGAGCCGACCCACAGAGTGAGCAGCTCGTACTACTACTACTCCATCCCATGCTGCCGACTGCTGCGCCTCTGGTGGCCATCCTTTTCAGTTAGCGCACACGAGTCACACGTGCTTATTTTTCTCTCTGTGTGCCCTTTCGTTGGATTTATCTATAATGGAGCGTGCAGCTATCGCAGCAGCTAAGTTAAGTACTCAGTATTTATGGTTAGTTGGTTTTTTCCGGCCCTGAGACAGTATTTGCCGTTTTTATGGTATAAATACGAACTCTGGGTCGGAAGCATGGCAGCATGGTTCTGCCTCGTGGGGGGTTTCGTTCTTGGTCTCCCATACCTAGAACATCCCTTATCTATGTACGCTCTATATTAGTTATCCGTTTTACTTAGGGTGCTGTCTACTCAGGTTTGTCATGCATGCATGTCTTTTACCTTATGTAGGCTTCTTCTATCCAGACCCTAGTCCCGGCTCTTAGTATCGGCCTCTGACTAGCTTTGAGTGGTTAGACTTGCCTTCGGGTTAGTCGTACACTCCTGGATTTTTTCTCCTACTATATTGCTTTCTTTCTTTTATTTTTATTTAATTACTATGTATTTTGTTATGGTTAGGTTGTTAGGCGTCTGGCTTAGCCTAGGTCCTGGCTCATTGAGCCTATACTACCGCTCATCAGTTCGGTTGCTTCCCTATAGCATCTCTCTGATCAGTTGGTTTTGGCCCAGTGGGTCTATATGCTACTGCTTTTCAGTTCAGTTGCTTCCCGATAGCATCTCTCTGATCAGTTAGTTTGCCCTAGGCTTAGTTGTCTTGTTTTGGTTCTTACCGCCTCGTGGTCACTACGTGATCACGAGACAGCCAGACGCCTGCCCAGTCACCTTCCCCCCCCCTCCCTGCTCTTCTATAGAGTTGGGGGAGGGTGGGTCGGTCTGCCCATGCTCGCTCCACATACCCGAGCCTGCCTCCCTCTCTCACCCAGCGGAGGGGCTAGGGAGACGGGACAGACCCAGAACTGGACTCGACCTCTCCGGCTTCTCGGTCCGGCCGGGTGGTAACGTGTTGGGGGGTACTGGCCTTTCCCCCCATCCGTTGCTACCTTGTCGCTCCGTGCTAGCTCGAGCCTGTATGTCTTCTCGCTCTTTCCCACCTTACTAGGGCTCCTTTCCTGACCGGAGTCCTCCTGGCATCCAGCGGAAAGATGTTAGTCACCCAGTAGAGTGGACCGGAACATACAGTGGGTCCCTGCTAACCTTACCGTATTGCTGAGTTACTACACTCCGCTACGCACTGGACTTGGTCCGGTTCGTTTGAGTTTTAGGTTTAAGTGTTATTAGATTAACTATAAGTTATCTTAAGTACCTTAAACCATCCCCCCCTCCCTTTACATGTCTTACCGGATCTCTCCGGGATTATAGCCTATTCAGGCGAAGCAGGGAGGGGTTATGCCCAAATTTTTTAAAATTTTTTCCGAGCTCCGGCATGCAACGGAGTTCTTCTTTGTCCTTTAGCCTGTAAGTGATATTCTTTAAGATACTCATGTGTCTTCCCACTTACAGGCCACCAACTGTGAGCATCCGGGATGCCCCCCCCGCCGCCACACTTCAGGACCCATGTGGACACGAAGTTTGCCGGTCCCCATGCTCCATGCGCGACTCCGCACGGGGACATCACAGGTCTGGTACCATGAGACGTGTACCATATGTTACGATCTGGTGAGCCAGCTTTTAGACGGGTAAGTATTCCATCTCCGGTAGCTGCTCCGCTTCTGTTTTAGTGCTTAAGTTTTCATCATTCACTTTAACTTAAGGCATCTAAGTTTAAGTTATACTTTAAGTTTTAGTTTTAAGTGATTCTTAAATCTAATCTACGCCCTCTCTTCCAGGCGCCGGCAGTGAGGGTATACCGCACTGGCAACCCTGCGGGCCTGGGTCGGCGGTTTTGGGAAGAACGCCGCCAAGGGTATGCCCTACATTTTAGAGAAACGGTTGGCGGTATTAATCTTCCCCGGAGGCAAGGCGACAGGATACGTCGACCCAGTAGAGGCGGCCCCGACTATCGCCTTCATCCAACAACAGCTGGCTGCCTCATTAACTGACCAAGACCAGGATATCTCCACGGACGTCGCGACTTTAGATATTAATGTGGAACCTATGGTAGGTGTAGATGACCTGTTGGTCGAGGTAGGTAAGGTGGACACCCAAGGGTCACCCTTGGCGTAACTGTTTCTTCTACTCCTGCAACCTCTCCATCCTTCCAAGGCTTTACAGGTGATGAATTGGTATACTCCTCCTGACGCTTCGGTTAGACCTAAGGTCAAGGGTCAAGCAGTGAAATCCTTGACTAAGACGTCGCGTCGTCTAAGAAGTACGACTTCGGCCTTCATCCTCCTCGCGTAAGTCTCCGGCTGGGAATCCGGAGCAGAACAGGTCTAAAGCTTCTAGCTCCGGCTCTAAGTCCTCAAGGAGTAAAATCTTCCAAGAGAGATCTCGTACTCCGGCAGAGTCACCAGTTCCGCTACCCCCTGTTCCGATTCAGACCACCCCTCACATCCGCAGCAGCTCCGGCCTTTGGACTCCAATGCTGGCCTGTTGCAACAGGTGGGCGACCTGGTTGGGTCCCTAAAGAGTAGCATGGAACAAAATGATCTCTCGATTGTCGGATAGGATTACTTCCCAAGACTCCATTATAGCCGGACTGAGAGAAGCCCCTCTAGCCTCTCCTCCATTTCCAATACAAGTGGAACTCACTTCCTCCGTATGACTCGCTACCTCCGTTCTCGATGAAACAACCATGGAGAGTAGCGTCATACGCCCCCTTCCAAGACGGTCTCATTTCTATACCGGAATTTGGAACTCGAAGGATAGAGGATTTCGAGTTCTACCCGGGAGACCTCCCCAGCCTCCGTTCATAGGCTACGCAAGGCTCACAGCTTCAGCCATGGTTCGGGATGATAGGGTACCAAAGGAGACAGTCCTCTATTCACGAGACAGGCTCAGAGAGAATGGCTCAGTGTAGAGGACATGGATTGTTCTAATACCAAGATACAACCTTTTAAAGAAGTCCCTTTAACCATTTTCACAATGGATGAGAGTACCCGCTCCCGTTCCTGACAAAGATCGCGAGGGTCTACCATCCCAGCGGCCCAGAAGGGGGAAACCCATACCTCAATTGAAGGAAGCAGATCCCACATCTCCGTTACTCCCCTCAGCCGGAGAATTGTGGGAAAGACTTGCCGAACACCTTCTCAGCTGGCAAACTCAAACCGGACTGTGCTATGGAGCAGTTTGGGTGAAAAGCTACCCAGGCTCCCAGATAGCCTTATTCAGGCTGAATTTTGACGCGAAATCGCGATTAGCCAGATCAATTAACTCTATGGCTATGACCGAGGTAGCAACCATAGCCTATGGCTCAGAACCCGCTTTTTAAGCTCATGACCAAATCCCTGACTCAAACGGTACAGTCAGATATGTTTGAGTTTGCCACTGCTAGAACGAATTGTAGGAAGCATGTCCTACAAGAGGCAACCATTCGGCATGAGCCGAATAGGTTACTCTCGTCTGACATCTGGGGAGCAGATCTCTTCCCAGAAGCTATGGTGATGGAATCCAGTCAGAGGCTACGAGGCTGAACCAGAGCCTTAAGGACCGTTGGGGCCTTACGGCTAAGAGGAGGCAAGACCTAACAGCTAAAGGTAAGGGGCAGAGGAAACCCAGGCGTTTGTTTCCAACCTTACCAGAAAAAGCAGCCCACGCTTTCCTCAGCAGGTCAGCGGTGCCCTTAGTGCAAACAGCCCAACCTTCCACTTCTAAAGCTCAATCACAGCCAATTTATGTGATATCCCCTCAGCCTCAGCCCTCCACCCTCTTACGCCATCTCTCCAGCTTACAATCAAGCCTTCGAGAGTCAAGCTTCACAGAAGTATGACCGCTCGGGTAAGGGAGGCAGAGGTAAGCGTTCCTTTCGTGGGAGAGGATCGGGAGGCCCCTTTAATAGGGGAAAGCACTTCAGAGGAGGCCGAGGCGGTTACCAGAACCAATGAAGAACTTCAGGTAGGAGGGAAGGCTGTTTCACTTTCGCCACCGGTGGAACTTCAGCGAATGGGCTCAGAGCATAGTGTCAAAAGGCCTGGGTTGGAGCTGGTTGACGAACCCACCTCCATCCAGACCTTTCCGTCAACTTCCTTCCAAGGAATTGACAGAGTACGCGGAGGACCTTCCTTCAGAAAGGAGCTATAGCGAGAGTCAAGAGATTAAAATTTCAAGGTCGCTTGTTCAGCGTGCCAAAGAAAGGCTCACAAAAAAAGAAGGTAATCTTAGACTTGTCCCGCTTAAACTTAGCCATCCCGCTGCGACAAGTTCAAGATGCTCACGATCTCGCAGGTGCGGACCTTACTTCCCCGTGGGGCCGTCACCACCTCTGTCGATCTTACAGACGCCTACTATCATATCCCTATTGCAAGACACTTCCGCCCGTCCGTTCTGGGTTTCAAGATAGGAGACCAGACATTCTCCTTCAAGGTAGATTTTTCCCTTCGGACTCAACGTGGCACCCAGGGTGGTTCACGAAGCTAGTGGAAGTGGTAGTGCAACAACTCAGGACACAAGGGATTTATGGTAGTAGCGTATCTCGACGATTGGTTGATCTGGGCTTTTCAACAGTCGAGGAATGCAACAGAGCTACACTGAAGTGATTCAGTTCCTGGAATATCTAGGCCTTCAGATAACAGGACCAAGTCAAGACTCACTCCAGAGTCCAAACTTTCAGTGGCTGGGCATTCAATGGAATCTATCCTCCCATACTCTGTCGATTCCATCAACCAAAAGGAAAGAAATAGCGAAGTCAGTCAAGCAATTTCTAAGTCACAAACTGGCGTCAAGAGGACTCAGGAAAGGATCCTGGGTTCTCTCCAGTTTGCATCAGTGACGAACGTCTTAATGAAAGCCAAACTGAAAGACCTAACCAGAATCTGGCGCTCACGAGCAAATGTCAGGTCCAGGGACAAACTATCCTCAGTCCCTCGGATTCTAAGAATCGACTTCGCCGTGGGCGAAAGTCAAGAATTTGTCAGTGTCAGTACCCCTTCAGTTCCCTCCACAGGGATCACCATCCACACAGACGCGTCCTTAAGCGGTTGGGGAGGGTATTCCCAGTTCAAAAAGGGTTCAAGGAACTTGGTCACCTCAGTTCCGTCAGTTCCATATAAACGTACTGGAGGCAATGGCAGTGTTCTTGACTCTAAAAAGGTTGCGCCCACCAAAGTACTCCCACATAAAGCTAGTCCTGGACAGCGCAGTGGTAGTACATTGTATAAACAGAGGAGGCTCCAAGTCACGTCATCTAAATCATGTCATGGTAGCCATCTTCTCCCTGGCAGACAAGTTCAGTTGGCATCTCTCCTCCACTCACAATAGCTGGAGTGAGAAACGTCATAGCAGACGCGCTATCCCGATCAGTGCCCCTAGAGTCGGAATGGTCACTGGACAACAGTTCGTTCCAATGGATCCTTCAAAGAGTTCCAGGGCTACAGGTGGATCTCTTCGCATCTCAAGCGAACCACAAACTGCCGTGTTATGTAGCCCCCAACCTGGACCCTCTGGCCTATGCCACGGACTGCCCTGGCTCTAAGACTGGAACAACTGGAAGAAGATTTTATGTCTTCCCTCCAGTGAATCTTCTCATGAAAGTTTTAAACAAACTCAGGACATTCAAGGGTCAAGTGGCTCTAGTAGCACCAGACTGGCCGAAGAGCAATTGGTATCTCCTAATTCTGGAACTGGGCCTTCGTCCTCTTCGGATCCCCAATCCCAGGCTCTCCCAGTCAGTACAAACGAAGACTGTGTTCGCTTCCTCAGGGATTCTCAAAACCCTAACTTTATGGATTTCATGAATTTGCGGCAAAAAGAGATGCGAATATTGACCCTCAGAATATTCTCTTCTTGGAATCCGATAAAAGGGATTCAACTTTGAGACAGTATGATGCTGCTGTCAAAAGTTAGCAATCTTCCTGAGAGAATCAGATATTAGAATCATGACAGTTAATTCAGCTATATCCTTTTTCAGATCCTTATTTGAAAAAGGTTTAGCAGCTAGCACGATTACGACAAACAAGTCAGCCTTGAAAAAGATATTTCAATTTGGGTTCAACATAGACTTGACAGATTCCTACTTCTCGTCTATTCCTAAGGCATGTGCTAGACTTAGACCTTCTTCTGTAAGGCTACGTCAGTTTCATGGTTCTTAAACGATGTTCTAAAACTGGCTTCAGAAACCGATAATGACACATGCTCGTTTTATAATGCTCTTAGAAAAAAACCCTATTTTTATTAAGCTTAGCTTCAGGAGCAAAGAATTTCAGAACTGTCGGCTTTATCCAGAGATCCGGATCATATTCAATTCCTTCCCACAGGGGAAGTCCTACTTTCTCCGGAACGTAGCTTTTTTAGCAAAGAATGAAGATCCTTTGATGAGGTGGGAACCTTGGAAGGTACTACCTCTTCCACAAGATGTATCTCTTTGCCCAGTTTCAACCTTACGAGGCCTTTCTGTCCTAGGACCTCCTCATCCTCATCGGGTGTCCCATCTTTAAGAGGGAAAAAGGTGGAATCTTATTCCATTAAAGGATCAGGCAACAAATCCTGTACTTTATTAAGCAAGCCAATCCTGACTCTTTCCCAAAAGCACATGATGTCAGGCAGTAGCCACCTCAATTAATTATTTCCAACATATGAACTTCGATGAGTTGAAAAAGTATACCGGATGGAAATCGCCGACAGTGTTCAAACGTCATTACCTTAAGTCCTTGGAAGCTCTGAAATTTTCAGCAGTAGCAGCGGGTAACATAGTTTCCCCTGACTCTAGCTAATCTGTATAGAAGATTCAGTCCTCCTTTCTTACCTGCCTCACCCAACAGTTCGTCTATTCCTGCCTTGTTCATTTACATTCACCTTGTGTCTTAGCTGCTTTTACGATGGTGTAGTGGGTGCCCCCTTATTTTTTTTGCTAGGGACACTCACAGATGATTATAGATATTGATCTCATGGATGTTACCCCCTTATTTTTTTATGCTAGGGGATACATTCATTTATAATGGTTACGGGTTTTGTATATTAAGTCATTATACATTCCTTTATATATTTTCATTGTGGATTAATTTGTTCATTTGATTATATTAATTGCTATAATATTTTGATACATGCCTTTACACAGATACCATTTTGATACATGTAAACCATTTTACCTCTGTATATATGTAAATTACCTTATGTTAAGTAACATGATTAGAATTAAGTGTAATTTAAGCATATTTCTATTTTTGTATCACTGTGTATATGTATCTTTTTAGCAATTATATTCTTTTTATATTTATTTTTTCTTTTATTTGAGACCTATTCTGATTTATTTTATTACTTTTATTTACAATCTTGTGCTATTTCTCGGTACGATTTGCGCAGCGACACGAGCTGAGCCCAGAAAAGGGATTTTGACGTAAGGAAAAATCTATTTCTGGGCGATTGGCTCGTGTCGCCAGCGAAATCCCACCCTACCCATCCCTTCGCCAAGATTGTCTGCTAACTTCAGGATGGCCACCAGAGGCGCAGCAGTCGCAGCATGGATGGAGTAGTAGTTAGTACGAGCTGCTCACTCTGTGGGTCGGCTCCCCTCATGGAGGGTTTTTGTAGTGGGTAGATTTCTATTGGCATTTGGCTCGTGGTAGTGGTCTCACTCGCCTAGTGTTCATACCGACACCCTCTTGGAGGGTGAGCGAGTCAGTTATACTGACCTTTTTCTTTATTTTATTTATTCTCTGTATGTGTTAGTACATTTACCCTAGAAATAATAGATTAAAGGATATTTCGCTGGCGACACGAGCCAATCGCCCAGAAATAGATTTTTCCTTACGTCAAAATCCCTTTTTTTGGCGCTTATTAGCGCTGATAACCAGATTGTAGCACTAATAACTGGTTAATGGCACCTCTTTTAGGTATGATAACTGGAAATCAGTGCATTTCGGCGCCAAAATTTGCCGATTTCCAGGCGCTAGACCAGCCCCAGAAAACTGAATCTCTGATAACCAGGGACTGCCTCTATTAATATCTTTACTAAGAGATAACTAAGTTAGAATAGCGTTCTGTCTTTTGATTACATCAGAGGCTACTAGGTAACCAACTACACTAAAACCTGGATCTTTCCCAAGATCCTGCCAAACTCACTCCCACCTCCCATTCAGATCTTTCAAGTTTTACTGTCCTCATAGTAATTCATCAAAATATATATATATTACAGGTAATAATTCATTAATGCTAGCCAATAAGCTGCCATTAGCTAAGGAAAAGGAAACTTTGTGAAACCAAGGCGAGACATGAAATGTGAGGATCTTCATTTTTCAAGACCTCAGGGACCATGTGACACAGTGCTGTTGACCACCAGCCAAATCTCATTTCTTTGAATTTGAGAATTGTGTCTAAGATTTGCAGAGGACCACAAATCGGGCTGAATTATAAAGTAAAAGGTTTGAAATAGACATACTAGGGTAATACTTTGCCACATTTCACAACAAATAACAAACTAACACGTAGTTTCAACGGTAAACTAACACGTAGTTTCAACGGTAAAGTAAAAATCTTCCAATAATCTTTAACACAAAGTTCAGTATATCTTAGTTTAACCAGATCACTGAGATGATTAACAGCTATCCTAGGGCTGGCCCGAAGGATTTGATATTTTTACGTGGCTAGGAACCAATTGGCTACTTAGCAATGGGACCTACAGCCTATTATGGGATCTGAACCTTACATTAGTCATTAAGACACAAAGACAAGAACAGACCTTTGATGGGTAATCCAAGTTTTAACCTCTTACGCTGGCGCACCTTTTCTAACCGTGCCTTTAAAAGCTTTTGTTTTTTGGCCTCTGTAATCTTCTTTGTATGTTCTGATCGACGTGCCTCTTCATGCATCTCTTTCAGCATATCCATCTGTTCTTTCCTTTCCTTCTCATCTGTCGAGAATTTCATATAACCGGTGCCATGTTGCCGGGCCTCTGGAAATAAAAAATGTAACATGAACAAACAATCATTGGAAAATTACCCTAACGTAAAAGATTCAGGTCAAAATTATACATTAAAAGCTGTCTTAATTTCTTATTATACATTAAAGTGTACATAGGTAATCACTTTTAGTAGAAAAGTATTAGGCCAAAATTCTAAATTAAAAAATCTACCTTAATAATCTTTAAATATGTATATGACATTGTACATAAATCTCAACCCGCTATATTAGTATAAGTAGACAAGACAGAGCTGAAGAACCCCTTCCATGGGCATCAAAACAGTGATTATAGATAACATGAATTAGCCAGCATATAATCAAAGGGAAACAACACTGCTTCTCTGATGCAGGAAAATTCAACACGTACAGTAGTTTGGAAAGTAATCAATTTCTAATGATTGTTCGCACCTACAACAATAATACTGTACTGTAGTATATACCATAACTTGGATGAGTTACCATACAATACAGTAATACCTCTAGTAATGTAAAATTACAGTATTGTATATTAGTATGGCTTGGGATTTTTATTTATTATATATACAGTAATCTACTTAGTGCAATGTGGTACTCCATGTGTGTACTGTAATTAAGTTTTTAGTCTGTGTATGTGTACATATTCCTTCTTCTATCTTACTTTCCACCCTCTCCTAACAGTTGATTCATAGTACAACTGCAAGGTTTTCCACCTGTTACACCTTTCAAAACTTTTACTGTCAATTTCTGTTTCAGTGCTGATTTTTTATGGACATTTATTTAATAAAGTACTGTAATGTAGTGTTACACATTTTTACTCTATGTGCTTGTATAAAATATATACAGGCATTGCATTACAGTAACTTTGCACTTACTGTGTGTTTTGCTCACATTTCTCTCTATCTACCCCCTCCCCCAGCAAAGATATTTTTAAACTACTGCAATGGGCTACGTTTTTGCATGGCTTTACTGTACAGTACTGTACGAGCTGAATTTTTAGAAGCCTTCCACTTTACAGATAATAATTTAATAAAATTTAATGTAAGTAAAATAATATGAGAATTTTTGAATTAATTTATATCATAGCTAAGAGAGAGATTATCCTATTTGAAAGAGTGAAATGGAAAGATTATGATGTTTCTTTAAAATACTATCACATATGATTTTGTAATTACAGTTATATTATTATTATTTTAAAGTATTAATAAACATATTATACATACATGTACCATAAAAATCTTTCATCTCAGTAGAGAGAGAGAGAGAGAGAGAGAGAGAGAGAGAGAGAGAGAGAGAGAGAGAGAGAGAGAACACACTCCCTCCCCTCCGTCACATTACTTGATATATTTGACAGCTGTTGGACCTCAGCTTGGTACCTGGAGTTCAAAAGAAAGATGCAGGAAGACTGGGATTTCCTTCATTCTTACACAATTGTTTAATTTATAAACTAATTACTAATTCACTATAGTATTTTATTTAATGAATTGACTGCTCTTTACATTAATATTAGTAAATAAAGGTATATGCCACAAGGGAAAATAAACAACGGAGTATCCGCGAGATCTTTCGACGTTCAAACGTCCTTTACTTAGCATCTGCTAAGTAAAGGACGTTTGAACGTCGAAAGATCTCGTGGATACTCCGTTGTTTATTTTCCCTTGTGGCATATACCTTTTTCTTGATTTTTATCACGTTCCTAAACTTTCGTGATTCAGTTATACATTAATATTAATATTGGAAAATTAGTAAATCATTTATTTATCATACAAAAAATATACATCTCTGTAAGAGAGAGAGAGAGAATTATTATTGTTATTATGTGATATTTAATCTTATTAAACTTACTAATAAGTATTGATCAATATTAGTATTTGAAAATTAGTAAATCATTTTTTATCATAAAAATTTATTTAGTCATGAAAATAACATCAAAGTACACTAATTTGTGATTATTTATTGTCGGAAAAAACCTGTAATCAGGGAATTCCCCGCAAATAATGGGTAGATATGGTCCAGAGAGAAATCCGCGAATCCGTGAGTCCGCGAATACAGGGGGCCCACTGTATAACTTTGTAAAAGATTCACAGAAAAGATGCATATTCATTGTTTTTTATTTCATAAATATACGTAGCCGTCAGCAGCCTGACATTGCTCAATTAGGTATGCCAATGTCAATCCGAATCTGATTCCCGTTTCATGTCCAATCTCTTTTTCTACTGATATATCATAGTCAGACTGCACTGAACATCCAAAATTGGCCTATATTAATAAATTACTAAATTATATAAATTTTCATAATAAAATTTATTATTTGGCTACTTACCTACTCTTAAATTTTGCTATATCTCCCCGCCGATTACGCGAGTTGGCATTCAAACAAAAAAATCGAATGGCTGCCCGGATGACTGTTTAGTTTACCTGTTCTCCACCAGGTGTGTTTCGAATGTTTTAGCTCTTGTCAGAATTCTCCTTGACAGCCCACTAAGTTGTGGGGATGCTGGGTGGGTCTACTTTAACAGTAGGTAAGTATCCAAATAATAAATTTTATTATGAAAACAATTTATATTATTGAGATGAATCTTACCTACTGTTAAATTTAGCTGATTCCCACATTAAGAAGAGATGGTGGGTAGTGCAGCTAGACAAAATTCCGCTCAGCCATTCGAGCTAAAGGTTTCTTATATGAAACCCAAAACATTCTCACCTGATCTGGATTCCTTGGTGGATTTTACTACCACCAGAAGTTGGATTCCATTCAGGGAGCAAGGAGTAGCCTTGCGGAGAAACCGCTTCGATTCAGCCAGCATGAAACGCAAGCGGTATGAGGGACCCCTGTGCCTGGGTCCAAAAGCCCTATCAAACGACAGTCACTTAAAGTGAATAATGAATACCTTTACAATAAAAAGGTACGCTCCTATACAAAATTTGTATCTTCACGCTCCCCAAAATATTAAAACCCCGGGATTTAAATAAAAGAGCCTAAAGAATTTCTCTTTTTTTTTCGGTTCAGAAAAAGACTACCCACTACTAGTAGCGGATTAAGGCCTTTACTGTTTTCAAACACAATTCTGTATACAGTAAGTCCTCGGGTTACGCTGGTCTCGACTTACGATGTTTCGTGGTTACGAACGCGCCCCCATAAAAATATAAAAAATAATATTTTGCGTCGTTCCGTCTTACGCGGTTTAGCGTCGTAAGCAACGTAAACAAACGCGAACTAGTTCCAGGCGCACGGCGGAAGAATACGCTTTGTGGGGGAGAGGACGGCGTCGCTTCGCTACGCTCAGTCCTCGCCCATACGCCATTTTGGTTGTTTACACTGCCTCTCTCTCCCTCGTGTTGTATCGTTTTTGTAACTTTTTGCTCTTTGTTATGGCTCCCAAGCGCAAGGCGGACTCTTCTGATGGTAGTGCATCGAAGAAAAGAAAGGCCATCACCATGGAAATTAAAGTGGAAACATTATAAAGCGATCCGAGAAGGGAGAAACGCCAACAAACATTGGCCGCTCGCTTGGCCTTAGCCGTTCGACCGTTGCTACCATTATCAAAGATAAAGAGCGCATCGTTGAACATGTGAAAGGATCTGCTCCTATGAAAGCGACAGTGATAACTAAGCAGCGTAGTGGTCTAATAATTGAAATGGAAAGGTTATTGGTGCTTTGGTTGGAAGACCAAAAATCAACGGCGTATCCCAGTCAGCCTTATGGTGATTCAGGAGAAGGCGAAAAGATTGTTTGAAGCGTTAAAAAAGAAAAGGGGGAGGGAAGTGAAAGTGAAGAGTTTGTGGCTAGTAGGGGTTGGTTTATGCGATTTAAGGCTCGGGCCAATTACCATAACCTTAAATTGCAAGGTGAAGCTGCTAGTGGGGATGAGAAAGCAGCGAGTGAATTTCCTAAAGCGTTGTCTGAGATAATTAAGGATGGGGGGTTATTCTGCTCAGCAAGTGTTTAAAGCACGTAGACGAGACAGGTTTGTTTTGGAAGCGTATGCCTAACCGCACTTACATCGCCAAGGAGGAGAAGTCAAGCACCCGGTCATAAAGCCAGCAAGAGAGGCTAACTTTACTTCTTGGGGGTAATGCTGCTGGCGACTTCAAACTGAAGCCCTTGTTGGTGTATCAGGCTGAAATCCAAGGGCACTCAAGGGCATTTGGAAGGGTCAACTACCAGTAATTTGGAAGTCCAACAAGAAGGCATGGGTGACACTTGCAGTGTTTGAGGACTGGTTCGTAAACCATTTTGTTGTTCCAATGTGTGGAGCGGTATTGCGCCTCCAGGGTATCCCCTTTAAGGTGTTGCTAGTGCTGGACAATGCCCTGGGACAACCCTGCCCAGCTGGGAGACTTTCAACCCTAATGTCAAGGTGGTTTTTACCTTCCACCTAATACCACGGCCCTTTTACAGCCTATGGACCAAGGAGTGATTGCTTCGTTCAAGGCCTACTACCTACGAAGGACAATTGCTATGGCTTTACAGGCAACTGAAACCAAGAAGGACTTGACTCTGAAGGACTTTTGGAAATCCTACAACATCCTTGATGCTGTAAAGAACATTGCTAATTCCTGGGAGGAGGTTAAGCAAACAAACATGAATGGTGTCTGGAAGAAAATTTGTCCTCAATTTGTGAATGATTTTCCATGGGTTTGAGGACAGAGTTCAGCTAGTTGTCAAGAACGTTGTTGCCCTGAGTAAGGAAATCAATTTGGAGATGGAGGTTGATGATGTTACAGAGCTGCTGGAGTCTCATGGCGAGGAGTTATCTGCTGAGGACCTGATACAACTGGAGAAGCAGATAATAGAGGAAGAAGAAGAAGCACCCACCCCAGCCTAAGGCTTTCACAAGGCAGGACTTGATAAGAGGTTTTGCAGAGTTGCAGCAAGCGTTGTCAACTTTTGAGCTCAGGATCCCAACTTGGACAGGTTCACTAGGGTTTCCAGAGGCGTCATGGATTTGATGCAGTGTTACAAGGAGATCTTGATGAAAAGAGGTCGCTCTCTGTTCAGACTAACCTGGAGCAGTATTTTAAGAAGGTAGAGAGGCCTGCAGAAGATCCGTACCCTCTACCTCAGCTGCCTCTGCTAATCAGCACCTTCTGAATGTTCTGCTAACCCAGACTCACCTGCCCCAGTATCTCCAGCACCTTCTGTAGGTCTGCCTCACCTAAAGACTCACCTGCCCCAACATCTTCACTAGTATGTTCTGCCTCACCTCAAGAATCACCTGCCTCAGCATCTCCAGTACTAGTATGTTCTGCCTCACCTCAAGAATCATCTGCCTCAGCATCTCCAGCACTTCTGGGGAGGTTCTTTTTCTCTTCACTAACCTCCCCCAGTCTCTCCGCACCGCAGCTTCCTCTCCAGTGTGCAAGCCAATCAAACTAATAAAGGTAAGGAATTGTTCTCTCGTTGTTATTGATAGGTATTTACATTAAATCATGTGGTATTTTTCATGTTCCGACTTACGCTGAAATTCGTGTTTACGATGCATCGTAAGAACGGATCAACGTCGTAACTCGAGGACCCCTGTACTTAAGGCAGTGATCAGGCAAAAACTGAATTGTACTTCTACTGTGACACATCAATCCTATTCTGGAGCGACAAATTTACTTAACACTAAATGAAGTGGCAACTGCTGCTCACATTATGAATGTTTAACTTCAATAAGGTAGAAGATATGGAGCTAGTTCTCATACACTAGCCTATCCATTATGTCACAGAGGACCTTGTGTTCCTTGACAGTTTCTAAAATTCAGAACACAAAAGGTTAACTTTGCCTCTTCCAGGCTTAACCTTCACAAATACATTCTAGGTTTTCTAAAACCACAAAGCAAAAGTTAACTTTGCCTTAAGTTTAACCATTGGCAAAGGCGTTATAAGTTTCCAAAAATCCCAATACAAAAGGTTAACTTTGCCTCTTCCAGGCTTAACCTTCACAAATACATTCTAGGTTTTCTAAAACCACAAAACAAAAGGTTGATTTTTGCCTCTTCCAGGCTAAACTTTGACCACAACATGTTTTTCTTAAAACCACAAAACCAAAGGTTAATTTTGCCTCTTCCAGCATTTACCTTTGACAAAGATCTTCAGGGTCTCTAAAAGGATGATAAAAATGTTCTAGGTTTAACCTTTAAATTTAAATTCCCAACAGGATAGAGAAGTTTCCTCTTTTTCCCCCCCAACGGGTTAGATTGGAATTCTTACAGGGAACTCTAAGGCAGAAAGCTAAAATAGCATTCCCTTACACCAGCTTAAAGAAGGGTACAAAAAGAAGCCGGTAAGGTTTGGTCATCCAAAGATGGCGTCACCACCTTCCTTTTGTATTGGCTTTTCCCATAGAACTTCTTCCACTGTTCCACCGACCAACTGCGACAAACAGAACATGGATTAGTAAGCGTACATACGTTTTCCCTGCACCTACTACACGTTGGATGAGGATCCGTCGACACCGAAGTTAGGAACCTAGAACATGGAAAGCCACTGACTCCTGGGCATTTCCTTTGTCTCCTCTGCGAAACGGTAGACGATCCCGATGTTGAGGCAAAATTCTCCATCATACCACGTATACACTCTTACCTCACACTGATCACACTCGGAGAAAGAAAAGGTAATAGGAAATGAAAAATGAAATGGATAAGAACGGGCAAAGTGAAAACCGGCTTTAAATCAGATAGACAGTAACACATCTTATCTTAAAGGCGGTAGGAAAAATAACTGGTGGGTCACAGTAGCCGTGGGCATTCTGGGTATACATGCCCTGTGACCTGGTATAGATGCCATTAATCCCTGGATCTCACAAGTGTAATTTTAATTCTACCGGTTTCCAGCTTGGCGCTAGTAAATCCTAATGTTAAGACCTCAGGTTTGTTAGTTATGAAAAATACAAATTAGTTACAAATTTGGTATGTTTCACAGTAAATTCAGATAAAGTTTAGACCCGCATCTAAACTCCAGAGAGAGACTGATATAGAGATGAAGGGGCTTCAATCTCAACACCTTACAGTGCTGGTCCTTGGCAAGATCTAAAAGTACTTGATGCAATACTGAGGAAAGTACGTATGGAACAATAACTTTGGAAGTAGACAGTGAAAAGTCTTATCTCCTCTAAACAGAAGACACTGACGTCTACAAGGTTCCAGGTGCTGAAAATTCCTCCAGAATGGTACCCTCAGCAACACATAGACCACTGCTTCTGACCCCAGGCCATGGCAGTTTTAAATTAAGGACAGATCCTATGATAACTTGAAAATCTTATTATGGGAGGGGAC
Source organism: Macrobrachium nipponense (assembly GCF_015104395.2). Classification (NCBI taxonomy): domain Eukaryota; kingdom Metazoa; phylum Arthropoda; class Malacostraca; order Decapoda; family Palaemonidae; genus Macrobrachium; species Macrobrachium nipponense. The sequence continues at coordinate 49,624,510 of NC_061101.1, forward strand.
ATTCTAACCTCTCCAATCAGTTAAGGAGATGCCTACATCAATGGAACTGTATGGAATTGTGTAGTAGAGTTGATTTCTTCTCAATGGAAGAATGAGACATCTACCAAGAGCATTGGAAATTCTGAAAACGTTTTTGCCTGAGGCTACAAGAGCTCTACAGAGTACTAAGCAATTCTTGAACATGAAATTGCTCAATAGAATTCAGAGTAGATACAAGGGGCAGGCCTATGAGTCTGAATTAGGCAAAATTTAAGGAAACATCCACTGCTCAAGCCTGAGGGCCAACAAAGTAGTAGTAATCATTTGGCTGTCCCTGTTCATCTACATGCTAGAAGCTAAATGAGTGTTCCTTAAATCCACCCAAGTGCCAAACTTATGGACGTCAGGGCCCTTGTAGCAGTTGTTCTTCCTGAATCCCCAATTGCTAAAACACTGTCCTTCCACAGAATGGATGATCAAACCAATATGTTGTTTTCATTTCACTCAAAGCAGCAACTTCCCACAAAGATGACAATTTGTCGAAAATTGCATTTTCCTAACTATACAAACCTGAGGTCCTTTAACAATCGGAAAGTAGCTAGCGGCAGCTGGAACGGTCGTAAGCTTTCGAACAATGGGGAGAACGGTAGTTAACTGCTTGTCCGACAGTCGCGCGCCGCGCGACTGGGAGGTAAACAAATCACTTTTTGCTTTTGGCCCATGCAAAATACACAGTGAGGGGTGGCATGAGAGGGACTATATGTAAAGGACTCTAGGTTTGTATAGTTAGGAAAAAATGCAATTTCGACAATTGTCATTTGTTCCGATACGTAATACAAAACCATCGGTCCTTTAACAATAGGAAGACTCCACTTCTTGGTGGGAGGAATCTGAGTCTTTTGATGAACGACTGGTGTTCGTCCATCCCTGGAATGCCTCCCTGGTCGTAAGAGCGAGGGAGGGATCCAAGCCTCTGTCCGATTGATCGGGGTGTGCACCGCAGGATCAATGGTCAGACCTCTGGGCCGAGTACTAAGAGAGAGGCAAGCGTATCTCTTCGTACCAGCAAGCAAGAACTTGTTCCTGTTTGCAAGAGGCAACATAAAGTATGGGTTGTCTCAAGCTGGCATCCACTTCCTCCCCTTGTTGGAGGAAGTGGATATACGCTCCTATCCCTAGTGAAAGGGATGGATGGGCTCTGTTTGATATCTCACCTGCATCTTGTCCTTATCCAGCAGGGTGACGACCGTGTCCCTCTAACCACGGTAGAGGGGAAGAAAAAAGATGGGAAGAGCCAGTCACACTCATTCACTCACATTCTTATGGTCACACCAGGACTCGATGCTGTTCAGCCTGCGAGGGTCTGGGTTCGCTACAAAACAAGGTGTTGAGCAGCCACCACGGGTCCCAAGGAAAAGGATCCAAGGACCTGTGGGCAAGGTAATCCCGAAGGTAGAAGGAAGGGCATGTGGTCTGGTTGACCAGACCCCTGCCTTCAGTACCTGCGCCACGGAGAATTGTTCTTGCGGACAAGGCAGCATCTCCTTCGCATCGAAGGCGGTGAAGTCCATTAGGGAGGGTATTGTGAAGGACTCGAACCCATCGCAGTTACCGAAGGGTTCTGAGTCTTCGCTACGAAGATCGGTACGAAATCGAGCGTCACAAATCCCCATCCCTTGTGCTTGACTTCTCAAGAGAAGTCATGCAGTTACCTAAGACGAAAAGAAGGGAATAGTCGTATGACCTATCCCTCTTCTCGACTTTGGTTATGTACAGTACTCATACTGACAAGCTATTAAAGACGAAGTAATGATTGCTCTGGAACAACCGAACTAAGTCCACAGCATAGTTCGTAACTGACTCGGGCACTCTGACAGCTGCCGACTGACTGGTTCGGAATCAGTAGAGGCAAGTTGTCCAAGCATCCGGGTAAGTCACGTGACCTTCGCCCTTTAAAGAGTTATGCTGAGAGACCAAACAAATAAAATATTTGTTAGTCACCGATGCCGGACGGCACGGCGATGATTCTCTTAATGCATAAGCTCAAAAGGCGAAAGTCAATTGCCTTCAAAAGACCGAGGTCCCTGATGGCAAGAAAATCTCATAGACGTTGGATCTCAGCTTAAGGAGAAACAACACTAAGTGACGTTGAAGACGAAGGTAGGCAATGAATGCAACCTACGTCTTCCAGCTGAATCGAGAGAAGGAATCTCAAGATTCTAAACCTGTGCTTACAAATGACTGAAAACGCTAACCGCCATTTCATTGCTGTCCGTTGTGCAATGAAAGCGGGGCGTTCTTCAGTAATGAAACACAGGGGAGTGCCGCTTGAAGAACTGCTTCTCATGGGCTGAACGTTTGGAAGTAGAGCTGGCAGGTGTGGGAGTAGGCGATGTCTTTCAATACATCTGCTAATCCGGGGTGAACAATGAACAATTGTACACCCTCCGAATACAAGATATTTTGAGGACAAACTCAGATTCCGCAAAATCATTCGCATTATCGGGATACGATGCAGCAAGAGACTATTACAGAATTCTGTTACCGTGCGGTAAACAGAAGATGAGAGTCGAATAGATATCTCTGTTTAAAATTCTCGCAATACCGAAGACGATGAATACTAGCGTTTCACAGCAGTAGTATAGTCATTTCATGTATGAGAGAATCCCCGTTTAATCAAAGAGACTTAAGTCCGTGATTGTTGGGCAGAGATACGGTTGTTATTCAATCCAAGCAGGTGAGAAAGATAAAAACAACCGTCTATCTCAAAGCGGCAGCTGATACTGAAATGCCTCGGGCAATTCATACGCAGTAGCTGTCGCTGACCTCGTCATCCTGAGTTGCCAAGTAATCCTTTCCACGAAGGATGCGTTCGGCTAGAACCACAGAGCATAAAAGATGCTCGAGCATTATATTTAAGCGAAACGAATTTCGGTAAATATAAAAGCTTAAATGGTGTTGTTGTGACAACACCATAAGATATAAAATTGAAACTGGAAACTCCTGGGAGGTTGCAGGCAACCCGGGTTGCAGTTCAATTAGAATACTTTCCGTCTAAGTCGCAATCCGTAGAATAACCAGGATATGCGCCTACCCCTCGGACCATTCAACTGCTTAGCAGAATCATGTCGCGAGGTTAATATACGTAGTATATTTGTAGGATTCTGAACAACGATCTCCATCCTAAATTCTTTCCTTCAAGAAAACAAATAAGGATTGGAGATTGACCACCTTCGTTCTCTATTAAAGAGAGTGAAGGAGAAGTCTTCCTCGAAGGAAAGCTTCAATGGTGAACAGAATACTAAGACGATAGTTCCAGCCAAACTGGATATTCCCGTCCGTTCTTCTCTATTCCAGGTTGGTCGCCTACTGTGAGATAGTCTTCTTCAGCAGCAGTCTTCTTCCTAATGCTAGAAATTCCAGGAATTCGAGCATAGGCGAGGTTCCCGATTATCGTGTAACATATCGGGGATTCTCGTCTCGCTCACTTTGGACCGTGGTCTCGCCTAAGTGTTTGGAGATCGTAAGAAACTCTAACACTCTGAATGCGCTAGAAATTCCGTAGAATTCTAAGCAGTCTGCGAAACCCCCACCGAATTCGTCAAACGATATGGCTGGTGGTCCTCTCGATTCCCGTAGAAATCGAGAATGGGGCAGGATCCCTCCTCAACGACCGGGGCTTACGTCAGGTAGGACCCGAAGGTCCCCCCTGGTAGCGCAGTCCCCAACGTGGGATCCTACAGAGAAATCTCTGTAGCATCCTTCCCCTTTCCCTCGTAGCCGTAAGGAGAGTGGGAATGGGGGAGGAATTGGATACTCGCTCGCCTTCCCCAGTGGAACTAGCAGTTGGAGAAGAGTAGGAGCAGCCATCGCCTTGCGGCGATGGCCTCTCAGAGTCTGGGAAAACGTATCGTCAGGAGAAAAAGTTTTCGAGGAGGGTTACGAACTCTCACTGTAGGTAAGGGTCTGCCGCCACTGTGAACGTCGTCTGGGTGGGGCTGATTGACACCTGACAGGAGAGAGCCGATACCGTCCTCCGACTCATTCCAGTCCTCGTCGAGGTCGAAACCTCTCAGGCAGGACCGAAGGAGTATTTAAATACGGTGTCCGAAGACACGTAGAAACGCCGCTGTCGCAGTAGAGGAGTGGAAGTAGCTTGATCGACCGGCCAGAACTGAGAGAGCCTTCTTGTCCGGAGTACGAGAGACTCTGGTTCAAGACAGAATCGGCAAGCTCCGATCGCGGCAAACCCGCCTTCGGTTTTGGGTTCCCTCTCGGGGCCCCAAAACGACTCGAGCAGAGACATGGGCTCTGCTGGTGGGAGCGGCGATCCTTGCCCCCAGGTCGTTGTGCTGACGAATCAGTGCAATAACCTGGGTAAAGTTACTCTGAATCTCGGAAGTTACAGCGTCTTGAGGAGTAGGACCGTCCAGTCCCTCCAACAAGAGCAGCTCCCAGGACCCTCCTCCTCAGAAGAAGGGCCATCCAATCACTTGCGCGTACGTCCTGGTTGGGTCCTAAGACAACCTGGCACGTGCGGCGTCGTGGACGGGATCGTGAGCGGCGCATCTCTCACGATCACTCCTATATACCAACGCTCTTCCTGGCGTATGCCGAGGAAGTTGAAGGTATCGGAGAGACAGAAACTGACGCTACCGTCTCCCCCTCTGACGGTCGCCTCCAATCACTTGCGCGTACGTCCTGGTTGGTCCCTAAGACCATACGTGGCACGTGCGGCGTCGTGACGGGATCGTGAGCGGCGCACCTCTCACGATCACTCCTAGCTACCTCGCTCTTCCCGGTGTAGCCCGAGGAAGTTGAAGGTAGTGGAGAGACAGACCTGACGCTCCCCCCCCGCTCGCTGGCAGGACCAGCGTACGTGGGGGGCTGCAGCCGATCACCAACCCGCGGTGGGGATCGATCTGCAGGCCTGGCCGTGCCGCTCACCTGTGGCAAGCGGCTCGACTGAGAACGTCGACGCTGATGTCTAGCGTCAGGCGAGCTGTTGCTGGTTACCGTCTCCGCCCGGTCCCGATAGGAGCGGCGTCAGGTGACCTGCTAGGCTCGTTGTCGCGGTGAGACCGGCGAGCGTCCTCTCGGCGCGTCGAGCCGCTGGTACCAGCTGTGGCTGGTACCGACGACCGCGGGGACCCCTTCCTCGCCTCAACCCGTGGCTGGTCAGCGACCGTCACGTCAACCCGAGCAGCCAGCTGGTCGCTGCGAGAGCGTCCACTGGCCTAGCGAGAGTCGTCTGCACGACACTCGCCAGTCTTCTGCTCCGCGCTTCGTCTTGGCGGCGAGCGAGCTCGAGTGTCAAGACTTTGGCTGGACGGTCTCCCGCGGGAGACCGTCCACTCGGTACTTCTCGCTAACGAGAAGCCGAGGCGGATCCTGGTTTAGCGGCAGAACGCTAAAACCAGGCGAGGAGTGCCAGCCGAAGCTGGTACTCCTCTGGTCCCCGTCTTCTTCTCCTTGTAGAAGAAAAGACGGGCCCTGTTCCCGAGGGAGCAGGAGGAACCAGCAGAAGAGCTCCCCGCCCAATCGCCGGAGCGAGACGGGCCCTTAGAAGGTCCCGAAGGAGCCTTCTTTTAGGGGGGAAAACCCTGGGTTACCAGCTGGTCGCTGCAAGAGCGGGCCGCTGGCCTGGCAAGAGTCACCTGAGCGTCTCTCACCCGCCTTCTGCTCCGTGCCGCGTCTTGGCGCCGAGCGAACTCTGGCGCCGAAACTTGCTGCACGGTCTCCCTGAGGGGAGAACGTACCCACCTCGGGATCTCTCGCGAACGAGAAGACCGAGAAACGGAACCTGGCGTAGCGGCATCGCCGCTAGCACCAGGCGAGGAAGTACCAGAGCTAACCGATACTCCTCTGGTCCCCGTCTATCTCTTCCTTACGGAAGGGGAGACGGGCCCCGCTCCCGAAGGAGCAGGAGGACCAGCAGAAGGACCCCCCGCCCGTCCCACCGAGGTGGGACGGGCCCTTAGAAGTTCCCGAAGGAGACTTCTTAGGGGGGAAGGCAGCCTTCTTCTTCTTCGGCTTATGGGCCTTAGAAGTCGAAGGAGAAGAGGCAGCAGCAGACGATGAAGACGAAGATGACAGCTTCCTCTTCTCCTCTTCCTCGTCAGCTCTCGCAGGGTACAGTCTTCAGGTCCTCCATCCAGGAGGGAGCCGGGGCAGTTGCCGAAGCAACAGGGCCCGACTGCACCTGTCCGGAAGGACCTGGGACTGGGGAAGACACAAACCGTGGGCAGGACCAGCATGGACAGGCACAGGAATCAGGAGCGACAGGAACAGCAACCAGCTCAGGAGCGGCAGGAACAGCGGCAGCGGTAGACCCAGAAGGACAGCCAAAGCCAACAGCGGGAATCACATCGCGGCAGTACGCAGGTACGGCAGGCCCAGCGATCGCCTCGTAGAATCATCGGCAGCCAGCGGAACCTGGGTCCTGGCGGCCGGTCCAGGGGCGAGCTGCTGGAACAGCGGAAGTCTGGGGCAGGCAACCACGAAGAAAAAACAGGCGGCGGCGGCAACCCCACCTCGGTACGGCTGCGGCCCTAGTAGCGCAGACGGCGTCATCGACACAGCATGGGGAGTGTAGACCAGGAGGGGGGGGAGCAGCATAAGCGGCCGTGGTAGTAGTGGAGACCGCCCCAGACCTCGCTAGAAACGCTGCAAAGCAGCCCGTGGATGCTAGGCACGCCTGCCATCCGCGGGTGGGTCCATACCTGTCCAAGGTCGTCTCCCACGGATGTACACCTGCGGTAACATAGATAGATTAGTAAGAGGGGTTCCCTCACGCACGGGGGAAGGGGAAACATGCCCCACTCCCGAACGCAAGAAGACCCCAAATACAAAATACAACGAAGAAGCTGAGCGGGGGCAGGAAGGAAGACGAAGAATCGGATACCAAGGAGTCGCGGAGAGGCTTTTCCGACGACTTCCTGGCAGACCTTCGCTTCCCCTACCCCCGCACAGCAGTGAAAAGTAATATGAAAATGAAACAGAATACTGCCCTTGCGATTTCACTTCATAGAACTTAAAGGGGAAAAGATCAATTCCCGGTAAGAACGGAAACTTGATCCAATAATATGATGCTATCATAAAATATATATGAAATGAAACAGAATACTGCACTTGCGATTTCATTTCACATAAAAAAATCGTAAGGATCAATTCCCGGGTAAGAACGAAATTGATCCAATTAAATTTCATGCAAATAAATAAATGAAAATGAAAAGAATATTGCAATTGCGAATCCACTTTCATTGCATTCTATATACAAAATTAAAAGGCTCGTGCCGAGCGCAAACACACTCTCGGTAACGAACGCACAGGGCAAACATATAATGAAAAGAGTACTTACATTTTTCAATTACACACTTTCGCCCAAAAAAATACATGACTCGGCGCGAGCGCGCCCGCCCTCGGCACCGAGCATAATTCAAGGGTTCAATTCATGAAAAGAGAGGAAATCGCCGCATCTACGGCGATAACTCCCATGTTGGTTTCATAATTAAGTAATGAAAATGAAAACAGTGTACTTACAGTTTCATTTTCAAGTCAAAACAAACCATTAGTAGAAAACACAATATAAACAAAGCATACGACGATGAAGCGGGCAGAGAGCGATGACGAACACGTCCTTCACACCCGCGGCCGAAAGCAAAAGTGATTTGTTTACCTCCCAGTCGCGCGGCGCGCGACTGTCGGACAAGCAGTTAACTACCGTTCTCCCCTTGTTCGAAGCTTACGACCGTTCCAGCTGCCGCTAGCTACTTCCTATTGTTAAGGACCGATGGTTTGTATACGTATCGAACAAACTTTGTTTCTGACTGGGAATAAACCTGCTAAGCATCCTGATGTCTTTTCCACTGCCCTGACATCTTAAAAGTTTTACCAGGTGTAGTTGACCATTCTATGTTGCATGAAAGGTTAATGACACTGGTTAAACTCTGTGTTGCATGGACAGAGGGAAAAGAAAACAAAAAACTTGGACTTAGGTTTAAGAACCAAATGGATGATTCCTGGTTAAAGTGTCCCTCCTACAGTCCTGGAGCCAAAGTTGGTTCTGGATTACTTACAAATTTAATTAAAGTTATTTGTAAGTCGTAATTCTTACGCTGAAACCATACATTAATTGAGCATGATTATCTGAAAATAACCCACAAGGCCATGTTTCTTAATGAGGAAAAGCCCTTACCAATAGGAAGTTTCTTTCCGGTCTAAAATCTTCAAGCAGCACATGCCTTATTCATCTTGACCGACAAGCATGCATAATTAAATATCATCCCCACATCACTAGATAAGAATGGGGATATAAAGAATTAACAATAAAGTGCATAGAAATTGGGCCAGAAGAAGCAACAGGTCCTTGGCCTTTGGAATACTGTTGACAGAGTGGAATGAATACATTCTGCATGTGTACCACAAGTCTGACCATTCTTTGGAAAGGCACTAAAACCATGCTAGAAAACCAACAAGTATATGGGCAGACACTTACTGTTATTCAGTCTCCAATGTCCAAGAATGGGCAGACACTTACTGTTATTCAGTCTCCAAATGTCCAAGAATATCTCCAATTACTTATGGGTGTCTTCCTAAAGAATTACCCTTGGACCATCATTCCCTCTATATACAATCTCCTACTAAAAGAGACTTATGAGAGATCTCTGCTGAAGACAAGGGAAGCTATAAGAAGGAGAATAAACCAGTGGAGGACAATCAAAAAGAATCACAACTGCCCTTCACCGTCTCCACCATATAACATACTGGTCCCAAGTCTCTCCATGCATGTTAGGAGGCTGCAACTGTCCATATCCCAGAACCTGAATCTCCACTTATCCTGAAAGGTATAAAATAAGACTACCATAGATAATCCTGAACTGCATAATCAGACAGGAAGCGAAAGTCTCACTTCCAAACAGAGTGAGTATAAGCATGAGGAGATTACCCTGCAGCATCAGAAATGAGTTTACTTGTTTTAGTTACCTTGTTTCCTCGCTAAAAAATCCCACTGGGTTGGCGTCTCCACCTCTCTTAAGAAGTTGCAGAGACGAGACAACATAAATAGAAGATAATAACTCAAGTTAGACTGAAAATCCATCAGCATGTCTGTCTGTCTCTCAAGTTCATTTCCCCATAGGAAAGAGAAAGAAAGCGAACCTCCTATTAAAGACAGTTAAAGGACCAATAAGCGTTGTACAGCAAAAGGCGGCCGTTCGGCTCTCCGCAACTTTAAAAGACAAGACGACAAGCCAAGGCAGCACAAAGGGAGATTGTGTCAGAGGACAGAAAAGTTATGAAATGCTCTCAAATTGGAGAAAGCGTTGATTCTCTTCTCCAATGTTTAGTGCGCGCCAAAATACGCTCGCCAAAATACCTAAGACAATCAAGATATATTCTCTATGCGGCCTCTATCCTCACAAAATGAGAATACAGGAAGGCTAAGTGTGGCAACAAACACCAACCGGCCCAAAACGAGTTCCTCCAATTCCATTCAAAACTCTTCTTCCATCAGCGGGCAACGGAAGGAGACAGCTGCTGACAGGAAGTAAACAAAGAGCTTGAAGGATTGCTCTTTCTCCGCAACCTTGGCGACAAAAAGCGACACTTATCAATGAGAGGTGACAGTAGCTAAGTGCTGTAACGAATCCACCACAACTCAATGAGAGCAAGACAGTTTAAGTGACTCGAGACTCGGCCAAGTTCCCACTCCGCACGATTCAACTGCGTTCACGAGTCCAACAACGTCCACAGCAGGGTTCCATATGTATCAGACAAATTATCGTACCAAATCTCTTCAAATGATCGTATTTTGATTAACAATTGTTTATCATACAGAGGGTCAAATTATTGTACTCGTACGATAATTATCGTACGTCTGGGAACCCTGGTCCGCACGAGTCGACAGAGGGAGAGAGAGAACGAGGCGCCAAAAGTGGGAGGCGGTGGGAGAGGAGTTACAACAACGCTCCCGCCTCGTCCGAAAGCGATCGTACATACTTGAAAGCATTCCTATATGAAACTAAGTTAGAAATCTCTGAAGCTAGAATATCTAACTCGGCGAGAACTGTAGATACTACAGACAGTGTAGACTTGAAAGAGAAACATTAATCGAGGCAGTAGTAAGAGATTTGCCGATAGCCGAAGAGGAAGCACGCAAAGAACAAACACAAGCATTACGAAGAAAACGAATATGCTAGCATACAAGAATTTAGAATAACCAAAACCATGAGAGATAACAGTCGACCGAGACGACATATCTCAAACGGTGTAAAACTCGCTACAGATATTATCATCTCAATAAAATGTCTACACCTATATCATATATTATTAAGCCTATGCATGCTAACACCTCAAACTACGGTGATGAAGACGACAGAATGCGCCCTACGGAGCGAGCATTAACGTTTACTGAAACGGTCCTTATTCGAACTCTTTAACGTCCTTTGGCGACACTTTAAACAAGATTTCATACCAGGAAAAGGGCGAAGTAGGAATTGGAGAGCAAAGAATCCCATCGTCCCGAGAAACCGACCCTGGCAGTGGACGTTTCCAACTATCGCAAGCAGTCCTAGGCTCGGGCTACGTACAGAACGAGGGCACCAACACCTACTTCTAACAGGGAACGCGAAAATGAGCACACACTGGAGGGATTCAGAACGTTCCGTCACGAACTAAGTTCAAATTGTATTAGAACTTAAATAGGTTAATGTTCTAACTTCTCGTTAAGCTTTTCCTGAACCGAATGGGGAGTAGAAGGCGGAGCTACAATGGAAGTCAATAACTAGCCTACTAAAATGCCTAGTCTGAGTAGGGATAGCCTGACAGGTTTAAGCCTTGATTTAACTGATTGCTTTTGCAATCTATTAGTTTCCAGTCTTCCTATATCTGACATATTCAGGCATAAATTTCTCAGAACAATTCCTACATTCTTCACTCTAGTAGTTCCAAAATCACACCCTGTACCCCTGCCCAATACAAAGGAATGTTGATAAACTTCCAATTTCACCATCCTGGTTAGACCAAAAACATTCTTACATAGCCTGATGTTATTGGTTTTACTTCCAGTGGAAGATATCCTAGGAAAATGAATTACAATACCGTAAACGGTGTAAAACAGCCAAACTTCATAGAATACCAACAATCGCCTAGCCGCAATGGCAGCAAGGAGATTCTGACAAGAGCTAAACCATTTGAAACACACCTGGTGGAGAACAGGTAAACTAGACAGTCATCCGGGTGGAGCCATTCGATTTTTTTGTTTGAATGCCGATCGCCTAATCGGCGGGAGATATAGCTAAATTTAACAGTGGGTAAGATTCATCTCAAATAATATAGTATATGTAGTATACAGAATACTGCAGGCTAGGCTACTGTATTCATATGTATACGATATACTGTGTACCATGATAACATCATCATCGTATACGCGAGGCTAACTTGTTAAATATTATTCAGTTTCTCTTTGTACTGAATTATCATAAGCCAATGTGCATTGAACCCAGAGAATTAGCTGAAATTAATAATTACTATGCCATATATGTATAAAGTATGCTGTGTAGTGTAGACTAGGCTACCCTATATGTAAAGATGGTACTGATTACCCTAGTGTAGGCTAGGCTAGTATAAAAAAAATATTCTTACGTTAATTAACATGGGCTGACTTACACATCCAAATCGATTACGACCGGATTCGTCGGAACCATTGCAGTCGCATGTCGACAACTACCTGTATTGGTGTATTTCAGTAATACCACGATTAGTCATTTAGTTTAATTTACTATTAGGTTATCTTCCACAAAACCTGCCACTGAAACATGACAGATTTTATAAAATGTTAAGTATGTAGCCGTAGCTTTGGGTGCTTTTTCAGCACCTTCCCTTCCTTTAATACCTACATGGTGTAGGGATGCAATGTAATTCATCCTGTAGGAGTGTGCTGTAAGCATTACTTAAAGTTCGTTTGCAGTATCCCTTCGGCCCCTAGCTGCAACCCCTTTGTATTCCAACTGTACCTTCATTCATATTCTCTTTCTTATTTCTTCCTTTCCACTCTCTCCGATCAATTGTTTCATAAACAACTGTGAGGTTTTCCTCTTATTACACTTTGCAATCCTCTCTACTCTCAATTTCCCTTTCAGCACTTTGTGACCTAATACGTAGGGCCCAGTACTTGGCCTTTGGGCTTATTCTAAAATCCCTCATTCCTTCCATTGTATTTCAAAATACCAGTTTCATATAATTTGCAGAATGTAAACTTAACCTCTTGAACCAAGAGAATTTTAGGATAAACATTTGAAAGGATTCTAAAGCAGCACTAGTCACTAAAAATGAGAAAATTCTGGATGGCATACTTTCAATAATCCCATTGTTATCATATTGCGAACAGTTCTACAGTGAAAACCAAAGCGCCACTGGGTAAACAGAACTGGCTTGTTTTCAAGGAGCAATAATGCAGAAAATACTGTACATATTACTAGTTTTATCAGCTACTGAAAAGTCCACAGCATGTAGGAATAGTACAGGATACCCTCAAAAAACAACTATGAAAACAACTTATCCTTACCGTTATACATGACATCCTGGTAATGAATATCTTTTTTAAAAGCATTTATTTCAGCCTCTCGTTCCCACTTTTCTCTAAGCTTTTCCCGATACTTTTCTCCTGATATCAGCTGTTCTTCTTGAGTATCTTCATCCTGTTTATCAAAAAAAACTGTACATTATTTGGAAACTTACTTACTGACATTAAGCCTTCCAGTGAAATAAAATAGGAAGTACTTTACTGTGATGTACAATTCATTATTCACCCGTAAAATAAAACAGACAAGAACATCTTTTATACAGAATTACAGTAGCAGTAAGTCCTCGGGTTACGCTGGTCTCGACTTACGATGTTTCGTGGTTACGAACGCGCCCCCATAAAAAATATAAAAAATAATATTTTGCGTCGTTCCGTCTTACGCGGTTTAGCGTCGTAAGCAACGTAAACAAACGCGAACTAGTTCCAGGCGCACGGCGGAAGAATACGCTTTGTGGGGGAGAGGACGGCCTCAGTCCTCGCCATACGCCATTTTGGTTGTTTACACTGCCTCTCTCCCTCCCTGTGTTGTATCGTTTTTGTAACTTTTTGCTCTTTGTTATGGCTCCCAAGTGCAAGGCGGACTCTTCTGATGGTAGTGCATCGAAGAAAAGAAAGGCCATCACCATGGAAATTAAAGTGGACATTATAAAGCGATCCGAGAAGGGAGAAAACGCCAACAAACATTGGCCGCTCGCTTGGCCATTAGCCGTTCGAACCGTTGCTACCATTATCAAGATAAAGAGCGCATCGTTGAACATGTGAAAGGATCTGCTTCCTATGAAAGCGACAGTGATAACTAAGCAGCGTAGTGGTCTAATAATTGAAATGGAAAGGTTATTGGTGCTTTGTTGGAAGACAGGTTTGTTTTGGAAACGTATGCCTAACCACACTTACATCGCCAAGGAGGAGAAGTCAGCACCCGGTCATAAAGCCAGCTAATGTGAAAAAAAAAGAAAAAACCATTGTTCTTGAGTAGATTAAAGCCTTTACATAAAGCAAATGTGAGAATTGCTGTGGGGTAGACTAATCTGTAAAAGGAGCTAGCTAGCCTAGCTAATATTACTTTGCTTACTACCTAGATGCAATGAAGCCAACCCCAAAGGTAAACAGTTAGGCTAGGCTATTCGACATACTATACAACCATAGGCAAGCATCCTTCTGATCAGTGGAGGTTCTTTTTCTCTTCACTAACCTCCAGTGTGCAAGCCAATCAAACTAATAAAGGTAAGGAATTGTTCTCTCGTTGTTATTGATAGGTATTTACATTAAATCATGTGGTATTTTTCAATGTTCCGACTTACGCTGAAATTCGTGTTACGATGCATCGTAAGAACGGATCAACGTCGTAACTCGAGGACCCCTGTACATGGCTTCAATCTACATAGTGTATAAAATATAATACAGTATATGAAGAACTGGTACTCTGACCAAGAGAAAGAATGATATATACTACTAAACACTTAGGCATCTTTATAAAGACCCTTCACTTCATGAATTCAGTTAAATGTGTCAGATCCCTTTTCTGATAGCTCAAGGTAAGAAAAATTGAGCGTCATTGTCTGTACATTGAGGCAGTCTTTGATTGACAGAAAATATTTATTCCTTATGTTGTCTGACCAATTTGAAGGCTTTTCTGAGTTGAGGGAGGGCAAAAATCAAGTTGTTTTATAAAATTTTGGTAACTTTTTGTGGACTAATACTAAATTAATAAAGAAGTCTAATAAAATAGAATGATACTTGTTATTTTAAATTGAATAGTTAAAAAATTTATCTGAGTAAATGAAACCCCGTTAATTTATGACTGCCTGGGTAAATTACTAATATCAGCCAGGCAGATTCTTGCTGCTATCCAGAAATTGACCGTCACGGATTTGGAGCCAAAAAAACTACTGAATATATATGACTAGTTAATCAGGACTTCTGGGGACAAAAAGATACCCTGAACTGGCCTGGTACTAATCTTGTTAGTAAACTATGGGCTGTACTCGAGAAAGGTATAATCCAAAGCGGACAGCTGCATTACTCCCCATACACACACTACTGATCAACAAAACTGCATGAGGGGTGATGGATGAAGGAAAAGAAAGAGGGTTCAAAGTAAGGAGAATCCTTTACCTTCAGCAACTACAAAGTTCCAATCAAGAAAAAGTAAAAAAAAAAAAAAAATTATGAGTTAAGGTGAGTTGTCTATATAGGTGTGTATGAAGCAGTTAGTGATATGGAAGTCATCACAATTCAGGTGTTTAAGTAAGAATGTGGATGTAATCACTGCCCTTTCTTAAGTGTAATTTCCAAAGCTCTGCACAAAAGGGTCCTAAACACAGCCACCCTTATCTTCCATGCAATTGCTTCCTGGATGCTGAGGTCCTTCCTTTCTGATACCTCTTTCACTCTACCACCCATCCCCTTCTGAGTTTTTCTCCTCCTTCCTCCAAACAATTGAATTATTTACTCTTTTCACCAACATATTATCCTCCATTCTTTTAATTTAACCCCATCCATCATACACTGATCAATTCTTTCACTTCACCAATGATAAACCCTTTTCCGCTATTACAATTCTCCCTATTTCTCACCCTTCCAATTCTTCTTATGACCCAAATATCTAACCAATCCAACTCGACAGTTTCTACTTCCTTTAACACCTCACTTCCAATGACTTAATTGGTTCAACAGACCCTTCAATCATTCCAGTCTTAGTTTCCAATTTTTTTCTTAATCTTTAGTATGCATACTGCAACCTATCTTCATTTCTCTATTTTGTGATTCCTATAAGAATCTAACGTTTCCATTCTCTCGCTGTCCATATAAATGTTCATTGCTTCACCTCCCTGGTCCCCATTTACCCTAATAATTTACAGTTTACTGTCAGCTTCTAAATCTGCAGTTGCAAGCCCTTTCAAACTCTTCCACTAGTCTCTGCAGTTTCTTGTCTACCCCTATCTGTGTTTTATCATATGAAAACATCAACCATTCTACATTCTGATGAATACTCAGTTTGTTAATATACAAATATTTTCTTTGATTTCTCACATCATCCCATCAATGAAGATACTGAATAGCCACGGAAATGTAACTTGCCCTTATCTCAGAACGACTTTACAATAACTCATTTAGTTTTTCCATCTACTCAATCATTAAACACTAGTTAACATACAAATATTTTCTTTGATTTCTCACATCACTCCATCCATGAAGATACCGAATAGCCACGGAAATGTAACTTGCCCTTATCTCAGACTTTTTTACAATAACTCAATTAGTTTTCAATCTACATACCCAATCAATTAAACACTACTCCTGTTGTAGAAACTTAAATCGCTCTCAACAACTTATCTTCTATGCCATACACCCTTAATGCTCTGCACATTGCCTTTCTATCAGTTGTCATAGGCTTTTTCTGGGTTCATAAATGCCACATAAAGGATTTCCTTTTGATTTCAAACTTGAAGGACTACATACTACCTAGCTTTCTACATCAAGTCCTATCACATAAGTTCCCAGGTATACTAAGCAATATTATGATTGTTATGTCCCTATAACTCTTACAGTCACCACTAACAACTTTACTTTAATACATATATACAATAATTCCTCTTAGCTATTCTTTCATAACCTTACAACACTTCACAAATACATTACACACCATAGTCAGCCACCTAAATACAATATATCACTGCTGCAATGCAAAATCGCACTTTCAACCCCATTAAACTCCTGGTGTCTTCACATTCTTAAACTCTTAATTGGTCTCTTCACATCCTAAACTATCAATTCCACAAGCATTCTCATCCTTACCGTAAACTTTCCATTCTTGTGTCACTCAGCTTTTTCTTTCTTCAAGCCTTCATACTCAAAAGTTACCCAGGACTGCATTCACTTTTAAACAGCATTCCTCCGGTCACAATGTTACTCTGAGGTTCACTTTCACTAACCTTTTTATCCAAGCAGTTTAATTAAAAAAAAAAAATTATCCCCAAAAGTTCTTGGTCATCTTCTCACTAATATTTTTTCTTATTTTATCCTAACTTTCTTTCTTTAAATAACTTCAACTGAAAACGCTTATGGACAGAACCAACATACTATAAAAACCCAAGAGGGCTCAAAGGGGAATAAGCCTGTAAAGAGAGAGAAGTTACAGGGAATGGTGATAAATAAATAACCATGTGATGATAGAAAACTAAATAACCATGTGATGATAGAAAACTAACATATAATGCCAGTAGTAAAAGCTGACACCCATATAGTATATAAATCAACAGAAAATTGGTTTCAGCTACTGGGACTTTGCAAATCTTCTCTGTCCCAGAGCCAAATCCATAAGTTTCTACACCTCAGTGCTTTTTGGAAAATATCTGTACTATTCACCTTCAGTTACCAAATATGAGGTTTTGTGCACTAATACTTAGAAATTATATTAATATAAAGTTCTGGTTTATAATTCCACTTATCTATATAATTTTTTATTTTCTATCATAAGATGAAATTCAGTTGGCCTTCTCATAAATTATACAATTAATTGTAAGTACTTACTTGGTCTTCTCCTAGCAAATTTTTGTCTTGCTCTACCATGGTGGGTAAATCTTTCCTCATGCACTCTCTCGTCCTACCCAATACATCAGTGTACTCAACCCCTGGAATATTTATAAGCTATTGAATGTTTCATCACAAACCAATTATTTTACGATACCCTAAATGTGTGTTGGCAAACTCTTCCAAGCACTCTACAGAAGTCTCCCCCTTTCACCTGGAAGAGTATGCATACAAGATCCACAGGACCCCTGGTGGTTGGTTTGGTTATACGTATAAACTATGTCTTAATATTTCATCCTCATCTTGCAATCCTGCATCCATAATTTTTTATTTTACTAATCTCATTTTCATATTTGCTATCTTTAAAAGTTTAGGATAATACTCTAATATATAAAAATAAACAATAGTATACAAAACTAAGCAATTATCCCTTAAACGCCGAAGCGGTAAAAAAAAAAATTATCTCCCGTGTGCTGGAGGTGTTTCAGAGTGAGTGCGGAAGCGGAAAAAATATTTTTTTCAAAAAATCACAGCGCGCTTAGTTTTCAAGATTAAGAGTTCATTTTTGGCTCCTTTTTTTTGTCATTGGCTGAAGTTTAGTATGCAACCATCAGAAATGAAAAAAATTATCATTATAATATATAAATAATGCAATATATGATAGCGCAAAAACGAAATTTCATATATAATTGTATTCAAATCGTGCTGTGCACAAAACGGTTAAAG
Source organism: Macrobrachium nipponense (assembly GCF_015104395.2). Lineage (NCBI taxonomy): Eukaryota > Metazoa > Arthropoda > Malacostraca > Decapoda > Palaemonidae > Macrobrachium > Macrobrachium nipponense. The sequence continues at coordinate 49,642,331 of NC_061101.1, forward strand.
GTAACAAGTTACTTTTTTTTTGTAATGTACACTAAATTGCAATCATTTTGGTATATAACACATTGTAAACGATAAAAGCAACACAGAGAAAAATATTATATCACAAAATAATGCATGAATTTCGTCAACGTGCGGACGTAAAAACAATATTTTTTCAAAATTCACCATAAAAATCTAAATATTGTCCTAGGAGACTTCAAATTTCTTTCAAAATGAAGACAAATGATTGAATATTACTATACTGTAAGAGTATTAGCTTACAATTGCAGTTTTTTTTCGACCATATCTGACGAGTTAAAGTTGACCGAATGTCAAATTTTTTTATATATATTTTTTATATGCAATTATTTCGGAAATAAGAAAAGCTACAACCTTCAAATATTTTTCGTTTTATTCTACATAAAATTGCGCACATTTTCATATATAAAACTCTATGAAATGCCTAATATGGAACGGAGCAAATATTCCAAGAATGGGATGTACGCATTTCGGAGATTTGTGGCGGAGAATCCGCGCGCGGAGGAAAGAAAGATTTTTTTTAAAAAATTCACTATAAATCTAAATATTTTGCTAGAGACTTCGAATTTGTTTCAAGATGAAGATAAATGACTGAATATTACTAGACTGTAAGAGTTTTAGCTTACAATTGCTTTTTTGTTTTTCGACCATTTCGGTAGAGTCAAAGTTGACCGAACGTGGTTTTTTTCTATTTATCGTGATTTATATGCAAATATTTCAAAAATGAGAAAAGCTACAACCTTCAATTATTTTTTGTTGTATTCTACATGAAATTGCGCACCTTTTCATATATAAAACTTTATGTAACGGCTAATTTAAAATGGTGCAAATATTACCACAATCGCATGTATGATTTTTTCGGAAGAGTTACCACGCGGACGTAAAGAAAATGTTATTTTTTTCATAAATTCACCATAAATCGAAATATTGTGCTAGAGACTTCCAATTTGTTGCAAAATGAAGGTAAATGCTTGAATATTACTAGAATATAAGTGTTTTAGCTTACAATTGCGTTTTTCGACCATTTCGGTAGAGTCAAAGTTGACCGAAGGTTGAAATTTTGGCAATTATCGTTATTTATATGAAAATATCTCAAAACTGATAAAAGCTACGACCATGGGTTGTTTTTTAGTTGTATTGTGCCATGAAATTGCGCACATTTCCATATATAAAACTTTATATAACGGCAAATTTTAAATGGTGCAAACATTACCACAATCGAATGTATGATTTTTTTCGGAAGAGTTACCGCGTGGACGTAAGGAAAAAGTTTTTTCATAAATTCACCATAAATCGAAATATTGTGCTAGAGACTTCCAATTAGTTGCAAAATTAAGGTAAATGATTGAATATTACTAAAATATGACAATTTGTCGAAAATTGCATTTTTCCTAACTATACAAACCTGAGGTCCTTTAACAATATAGGAAGTAGCTAGCGGCAGCTGGAACGGTCGTAAGCTTCGAACAAGTGCGAGAACGGTAGTTAACTGCTTGTCCGACAGTCGCGCGCCGCGCGACTGGGAGGTAAACAAATCACTTTTGCTTTTGGCCCATGCAAAATACGCAGAGTGAGGGGTGGCATGAGGAGGGACTATATGTAAAGGACCTCAGGTTTGTATAGTTAGGAAAAATGCAATTTTCGACAAATTGTCATTTTTTGTTCCGATACGTAATACAAACCATCGGTCCTTTAACAATAGGAAGACTCACTTCTTGGTGGGAGGGAATTTGCGGTCTTTTGCTGGAACAGACTGGTGTTCGTCCATCCCTGGGAATGCCTCCCTGGTCGTAAGAGCGAGGGAGGGATCCAAGCCTCTGTCCGATTGATCGGGGTGTTGCACCGCAGGATCAATGGTCAGACCTCTGGGCCGAGTACTAAGAGAGAGGCAAGCGTATCTCTTCGTACCAGCAAGCAAAAGAACTTGTTCCTGTTTGCAAGAGGCAACATAAGTATGGGTTGTCTCAAGCTGGCATCCACTTCCTGCCCCCTTGTTGGAGAAGTGGTGGATATACGCTCCTATCCCTAGTGAAAGGGAATAGGATGGGGCTCTGTTGAGTAGCTCACCTGCATCTTGTCCTTATCCAGCAGGGTGACGACCGTGTCCCTCTAACCACAGGTAGAGAAGAAAAGATGGGAAGAGGAGCCAGTCACACTCTCATTCACCATCCATTCTTACGGTCACACCAGGACTCGATGCTGTTCAGCCTCCTGCGAGGGTCTGGGTTCGCTACACAACGTGTTGAGCAGCCCCACCACGGGTCCCAAGGAAAAAGATCCAAGGACCTGTGGGCAAATATCCCGAAGGTAGAAGGAAGGGCATGTCTGTTGGGGACCAGGACCCCGCTGCCTTCAGTACCTGCGCCAAGGAGAAGTTCTTGTGGACAAGGCAGCATCTCCTTCGCATCGAAGGCGGTGAAGTCCATTAGGGAGGGGATTGTGAACGACTCGAACAATCGTCAGGGACCGAAGGGTTCCGAGTCTTCGCTACGAAGTTCGGTACGCAAATCGAGCGTCACGGATCCCCATCCCCTGGGTGCCTGACTTCGCAGGAGAAGTCATGCAGTTCCTCAGAGGAAAAGAAGGAAATAGTCGCATGACCTATCCCTCTTCTCTACTTCGGTGATGTCCAGTACCCATACTGGTCTGTCCGTTAGCAACGAAGTCTCTCGCATCCTCCTATCCCCATGCAGCGAAGTTCTCGGTAGTGGATAGGACACCGACACTCCATGTGGGTGTCAATGGTATGGTACTGTGACAAGCTATTAAAACGAAGTAATGGTTGCTGTGTAACAACCGAACTAAGTCAACAGCGTATTCGTAACTGACTCGGGCGCTCTGACAGCTGCCGACTGACTGCGTTCGGTAGGAGGCATGTTGTCAAAGCATCCGAGTAAGTCACGTGACCTTCGCCTTTAAAGGGTTATGCCGAGAGACCAAACAAATGATGTATTTGTTGTCACCAATGCCGGACAGCGAGGTGATGATTCTCTTTAAGGCATGTACCCAACAGGCGAAAGTCAATTGCCTTCTAGAGACCGAGGTCCCTGAAGGTAAAACATCTCATGTTTGTTGAATCTCAGCTAAGGAGAAACAACACTATGTACCTGTTGAAGACGAAGGTAGATATTGAATGCAACCTACGTCTTCACATATGAATCGAGAGAAGGATCTCAAGATTCATAACCTGTGCTTACAAATGACTGAAAACGCTAACCGCTTATTTCATTGCTGTCCGGTGAGAAGTCGTAGTTGCAATGAAAGCGGACGGAAGCGTTCTTCGGTAATGAAAAACACAGGTGAAAGCCGCCTGAAGAACTGCTTCTCATGGGCTGAACATTTGGAGGTAGAGCTGTCAGGTCGGAGAGTAGGCGATGTCTTCTGACACATCTTGTAATTCGGGTTGAACAATGAACAATTGTACACCTACGAATACGAGATATTTTGAAGACAAACTCAGATGTCTGCAAAATCATTCGCATTATCGCAGTGCGATGCAGCGGAGACTTGTACAGACTTCTGTTACCGTGCGGTAAACAGAAAGATGAAAGAGTCCAAGAGATATCTCTGTTGAAAATTCTCGCAATGTCGAAGGCGATGGAATCTAGCGTCACCGCAGTAGATGGTCCTTCATTATTGCGAGAATCCCCGTTAATCAGAAGACCTAAGTCCATGATTGTTAGGCAGAGATACGGTTCGTTAGTCAATCAAGCAGGGGAGAGAGAGACATACATTGACCGTGAATCTCGGAGGCCCAGCTGATACTGAGCTGCTATGAGGCAGTTCAATACGCAGTGGTTGAGCCTGCTGACTCGTCATCCTGAGTTGCCAGGTAATCCATTATTCCACGAAGGAATGCGTTCGGCTAGAACTACCGAGCATAAAAAGATATGCTCGGCAATTATATTTAGGCGAAACGAATTTCGGTAAATATAAAGTTGAAATGGTGTTGTCGTGACAAAACCATAAGTATATAAAATTGAAACTGAAACTCCTGGGAGGTTGCAGGCAACCCCGAGTTGCAGTTCAATTAGAATACTTCTCGTCTAAGTCGCAATCCGTAGAATAACTAGGATATGCGCCTACCCCTCGGACAATTCAACTGCTTAGCAGAATCATGTCGCGAGGTTAATATACGTAGTATATTTGTAGGATTCTGAACAACGATCTCCATCCTAAATTCTTTCCTTCAAGAATTCGTCAAACGATATCGGCTGGTGGTAGGTCCTCTCGATTCCCGTAGAAATCGAGAATGGAGCAGGATTCCTCCTCAACGACCGGGGCTTACGTCAGGTAGGACCCGAAGGTCCCCCCCCCGGTAGCGCAGTCCCGAACGTGGGATCCTACAAAGAAATCTCTGTAGGATCCTTCCCTGTTCCCTCGTAGCCGTAAGGAGAGAAGGAATGGGGAAGGTAAATTGGATACTCGCTCGCCTTCCCAGTGGAACTAGCAGTTGGAGAAGAGTAGGAGCAGCCATCGCCTTGCGGCGATGGCCTCTCAGAGTCTGGGAAAACGTATCGTCAGGAGAAAACGTTTTCCCCGCGGAGGGTTACGAACTCTCACTGTAGGTAAGGGTCTGCCGCCACTGTGAACGTCGTCTGGGTGGGGCTGATCGACACCTGACAGGAGAGAGCCGAACCGTCCTCCGACTCATTCCAGTCCTCGTCGAGGTCGAAACCTCTCAGGAGGACCGAAGGAGTATTTAAATACGGTTGTCCGAAGACACGTAGAAAACGCCGCTGTCGCAGTAGAGGAGGTGGAAGTAGCTTGATCGACCGGCCAGAACTGAGAGAGCCTTCTTGTCCGGAGACGAGAGACACTGGTTCGAGACAGAATCGGCAAGCTCCGATCGCGGCAGACCCACCGTCGGTTTGGGTTCCCTCTCGGGCCCCACCAAAACGACTCGAGGCAGAGACGGGGCTCTGCTGGTGGGAGCGGCAATCCTTCCGCAGGGTCATTATGCTGACGAATCAGCTTAATGACTTCTGCAAATTCCTCTGTATCTCGGGAGTAACCGCGTCTTGCGGAGTAGGACCGTCCAGTCCCTCCAACAAGAATAGATCCCTAGATACTACTCCTTCAGAAGGAGGAAGAGCGGCAGACCCCTGACGGTCGCCTCCAGCTAATTGCGCGTATGTCCTGGTCGGTCCTAGAACCGTGCCTGGTCCATACGGCCGTCATAGCGGGGTCGCGCAGCGCGGCGCACCTCTCGCGATCACTCATAGGTACCTCGCTCCCTCCCGGCGTAGCCCGAGGAGGTTGAAGGTACAGGAGAGGCAGACCTGACGCTCCCCCCTAGCTCGCTGGCAGGACCAGCGTGCTTGGAGGGCTGCTGCTGATCGTCAACCCGCGGTGGCGATCGAGCAGCATGCCTAGCCTTGCCGCTCGCCTGAGGCGAGAGGCTTGGCTGAGAACGTCGACGCTGATCTCTAGCGTCAGGCGAGTTGTGCTGGTTACCGTCTCCGCCCGGTCCCGATGGGTGGAGCGGCGTCAGGTTGACCTGCTAGGCTCGCTGTCACGGTGAGACCGGCGAGCGTCCTCTGGTTCGGCGCGTCGAGCCGCTGGTACCAGCCGTGGCTGGTACCGACGGCCGCGGGGACCCCTTCCTCGCCTCAACCCGTTATGGGAGAGGCAGACCTGACGCTCCCCCCTCGCTCGCTGGCAGGACCAGCGTGCGTGGAGGGCTGCTGCTGATCGTCAACCCACCGCGGTGACGGTCGAGCAGCAGGCCTAGCCTTACCGCTCGCCTGGGGCGATTGGCTCGGCTGAGAACGTCGATACCGATCTCTAGCGTCAGGCGAGCTGCCGCTGGCCACCGTCTCCGCCCGGGTGGGCCCATCGGGAGCGGCGGACGGGTGACCCTGCTAGGCTCTGTGTCGCGTCGAGAACCGGCCAGCGTCCTCTCGCCGTCGTCAAGTCGCTGGTACCAGCCGTGGCTGGTACCGGCGGCCGCGGGGACTCCTTCCTCGCCTCAACCCGTGGCTGATCAGCGACCGTCACGTTAGCCCGAGCAGCCAGTTGATCGCTGCGAGAGCGTCCACTGGCCTGGCGAGAGTTGTGTGCACGACTCTCGCCAGTCTTCTGCTCCGCGCCGCTGTCTTGACGGCGAGCGAGCTCGGGGCGTCAAACTTTGGCTGGACGGTCTTCTTGGAAGAGCGTCCACTCGGTGCTTCTCGCGAACGAGAAGCGGCCGAGACGGAAACCTGGTTTAGCGGCAGACCCGCTAGCACCAGGTGAGGACGCACCAGCCGAGGCTGGTGCCCTCTGGTCCCCGTCGACTTCTTCTTTGCAGAAGAGCGACGGGCCCCCGTTCCCCGAAGGAACAGGAGGACAGCAGAAGAGCTCCCCAGCTCGCCTGAGCGAGCCCGGGCCCTTAGAAGATCCCGAAGGAGTCTTCTTAGGGGGGAAGGAGGCAACCTTCTTCTTCTTCGGCTGTTTGGCCTTAGAAGTCGAAGGGGAAGGAGAGGCAGCGGACGACGAAGAAGACGACGAAGACGACGACGACACCTTCTTCCTCTTCCTCTTCTTCTTCGCCAGGCTCCGCAGGACAGACGTCAGGTCTTCCATCCAGGAGGGAGCCGGGGCAGTTGCCGAAGCAACAGGGCCCGACTGCACCTGTCCGGAAAGACCTGAGACTGTGACAGCATCACCAACAGCAGGAACAACAGGAACAGGTCCAGGAACATCTGAAAGTGAATGAGCAGCAGGCACCTGATCTGAAAGGGAATGAGCGGCTGGGACAGCAACAGGTACGGCAGGCACGGCAGGTACCACAGGAGAGACAGGCGTCCTGTCGGCAGCTACCGTCATCCTCGGCACTGGCGGCAGGTCCAGGGGGTACTCTTTGGGCAGCGGCAGTCCGGGGTCGGCAATACAAAGAACCCAGGTGGCGGTGGCCTCCGTCCTGATTGGCACGGCAGGAATTGGTTCTGGATTGCAGCCGTGGGTACCGACATGACATGTGGTGTGTACACCAGTGCGGTGACATCTCATATGCTGGTGTCGAGATTGTGGTTGTTGTAGTGGTTACCGTATCATAGTGACCACTGCCGACCCCGCCAACCGCTGAATCAACCCCTGCAGTCCCCAGCGACTCCCACACCTGTTCCAGGTCGTCTTCGCTGATGGCAAAACCTGCGGAAGGCAAACAGTCGGGTTAGTAGAGGGGCTTCCCTCGCCCGCCTGGGGGGAGAAAAGAAACCCCACCCAGAGCGGACGGAAGACCCCGAGTACAACTGGACGTCCGTTACCAAAGGAGTCACTGGACTTTCCGATGACTTCTTGTGTCCTCGTACAGCACCCACTGCGCCTCTGACGAATGCATACACGTTACACAGGGCTCGTTGCGGGAGCACTCTCGCCCCCGACAACGAGTACAAACCTCGTGAGGATCTACATCTACATCCAAGGTCGTCTCCCACGGATGTAGCACCTGCGGTAACATAGATAGATTAGTAAGAGGGGTTCCATCACGCACGGGGGGAAGACATGCCCCACCCCGAACGCAAGGAAGACCCCAAATACAAAATACAATGAAGAAGCTTGAGCTGGGGGGCAGGAAGGAAGACGAAGAATCGGCTACCAAGGGAGTCGCGGGAGAGCTTTCCGACGACTTCCTGGCAGACCTTCGCTTCCCCCACCCCCGCACAGCAGTGAAAAGTAATTATGAAATGAAACAGAATACTGGTACCCTTGCGATTCACTTCATAGAATTAAATTGAAAGTTAGAAAAGATCAATTCCCGGGTAAGAACGGAAACTTGATCCAATAATATGATGCTATCATAAAATATATATGAAAATGAAACAGAATACTGCACTTGCGATTCATTTCACATAAAAATCGTAAGGATCAATTCCCGGGTAAGAACGAAAATTGATCCAGATTAAATTTCATGCAAACAATAAATGAAAATGAAAAGAATATTCCAATTGCGAATCCACTTCATTGCATTCTATTATACAAAATTAAAAGTTCGTGCCGAGCGCAATCACACTCTCGGTAACGAACGCACAGGGCAAAAATATAATGAAAAAAGTACTTACATTTTTCAATTACACCCTTCGCCCAAATACATGACTCGGCGCGAGCGCGCCCGCCCTCGCACCGAGACATAATTTCAAGGGTTCATAATTAAGTAATGAAAATGAAAACAGTGTACTTACAGTGGTTCATTTTTTTCAAGTCAAACAAAACCATTAGTAGAAAACACAATATAAACAAAGCATACGACGATGAAGCGGGCAGAGAGCGATGACGAACACGTCCTTCACACCGGCGGCCGAAAGCAAAAGTGATTTGTTTACCTCCCAGTCGCGCGGCGCGCGACTGTGGACAAGCAGTTAACTACCGTTTCTCCCCTTGTTCGAAGCTTACGACCGTTTCCAGCTGCCGCTAGCTAACTTCCTCTTGTTAAATGGGACCGATGGTTGGTGCTTTGTATTACGTATCGGAACAAAATCAAGAGTTTTTTAGCTTACAATTGCATTTTCGACCATTTCGGTATAGTCAAACAGTTGCCGAAGGTTGAAATTTTGGCAATTATCGTTATTTATATGAAAATATCTCAAAACTGATAAAAGCTACAATCATGAGTATTTTATTGTTGTATTCTACATAAAAATGCACACATTTTCATATATAATACTTCATGTAACGGCTAATTTACAATGGTACAAAATTATGTCAAAGTGACGAAATAATTTCCAAAGATGTGTCACAGATACTTTTTAGTGCAGCAAGAAAGAAATTCGCGCTTGCGTGCCTGCGTAACGATTGTAAACAAACAACACCTTGATCCGTGAACTCCCAGCATCCCCCAAGGAGCGTGATTCAAAAGTTTTAGGCTGGTAGGCCTATAAGTATTTTTCCGCGAATTTAAAAAAAACTTTTGTAAGTCGACGTAAAATACGTCCGTCCAGTCGGCACACGAGAGACAAAAAATGTCGACGTAAAATACGTCCAGTCGGCAGTAAAGGGTTATGCAAAGAAAAATAATTATAGCCTTGAATCTTCCTAACAAATATTATTTTGTGGTTGTGTGGATAATTTTTTTATTGTTTTTTTATTGTTATTACTCAATACTGTACCATTATAAAAATAAAATTCTAATAACTAACTTACCATTCTTCATCCTTTCCTTTTGGTTTATAATCTTCTGGGTACAGCTCTTCATATTCCTCTTGCTTTGCTTTTATTTTTTCCTCAGTCTCCCGAATTCTTTTTCTTTCCTTTACTTCATCTACAATTTTCCTCTTAGCATGGATAAAAAATTATAAGTTTCAATAACATTATGAACTTCAAAGATTAACTTGCATAGTATAAAGCACACATATCTTATTCAACAGATAACTTTAACTTCAAGTAACAAGCCTACATAAGATGCTCTAAATTCATATTTACTTCTGCTATTATTTTACTAATGCCTCAGTACTCATTTCTATGGTCTAGTGTTATCGACTGAAATAATTAATTAATAATAATAACAGAATAATAATAATAATAATAATAATAATAATAATAATAATAAATAATAACTAATAATAATAAAATAATAATAAATAATGATTACAAACAGCGCAGGAATCAGTGGAATGGACGAAGGCAGTAAACTTCGCAGCATAGACAGCAGAACAAGGAAACATATGACAATACACAAAGCACTACACCCAAGAGCAAATATAGACAGACTATACATAACACGAAAGGAAGGAGGGAGGGGACTACTAAGCATAGAGGACTGTGTCAAACATCGAGAACAGAGCACTGGGGCAATATATGAAAACCAGTGAAGACAGAGTGGCTCAAGAGTGGCATGGGAAGAAGGACTGATAAAAATTAGTAACAAAGACCCAGAAATGTACAGAGACAGGAGAAATGACAAACAGAACAGAGGGAATGGCACAACAAACCAATACACGGACAATACATGAGACAGACTAAAGAACTAGCCAGCGATGACACGTGGCAATGGCTAACTGAGGGGAGAACGATAGATGGAAATAACATCTCTCCCATATGTAGGAAGTGCAATACAAAAATGAAACCATAAACCACATAGCAAGCGAATGTCCGGCACTTGCACAGAACCAGTACAAAAAGAGGCATGATTCAGTAGCAAAGCCTCCACTGGAGCCTGTGCAAGAAACACCAGCTACCTTGCAGTAATAAGTGGTATGAGCACCAACCTGAAGGAGTGATAGAAAACGATCAGGCAAAGATCCTCCGGACTATGGTATCAGAACAGATAGGTGATACGTGCAAATAGATCAGACGTGACGCTGATTGACACAAATCAAGAAGAAAGTTATTACTCACTGATGTTGCAATACCATGGGACACCAGAAGTTGAAGAGAAAGAAAGGAAAAAAATGGATAAGTATCATGAACCTCTGAAATAGAAATAAGAAGGATATGTGATATGTCAGTGGAAATTGTACCAATAATCATAAGAACACTAGTATAGGGACGATCCCAAGATCCCTGAAAAGGAATCTGGAAAAACTAGAGGCTGAAGTAGCTCCAGGACCCACGCAGAAGAGTGTGATCCTAGAAACGGCGCACATAGTAAGAAAAGTGATGGACTCCTAAGGAGGCAGGATGCAACCCGGAAACCCCACACTATAAATAGTACCACCCAGTCGAATTGAGGACTGTAAGAGACAAAATAAAAAAAGAATGGGCCACAGACAGGGCCTGAAAGTACTCGAGTGTGGAGTAAAACTAAATGTAAATACTTAGAAGTAAACAAGTTACAAAGTGATTTTGTGGGTTTCTTTTTCAATAATAATAATGTTACAAGGACTGAAGGGATAAAGCTACCAGATGGGAATAGCATCAAACACATAGATGAGACAGGATACATACACCTGGGAATAATAGGTGAGGATATAAAATACCGATTGACTGACATGATCAGGAAAGAATATATGTAGAGACTTAAGGTAAGACTCAAATCAGAACTCAGTGCTGGAAACATGACGAAAGTCATAACACATGGGCAGTACCAGTAATCAGATACAGTGGAGGAGTAGTGGAGTCGACAAAAGGTTGAACTTTGCAGCATAATCAGAAAACTAGGAAAAACATGACAATAGACAAAGTACTACTACACCCCAAAGCAAATATGGACAGACTATACATAACACAAAAGGAAGGAGAGAGAGGTCTACTAAGCACAGAGAACTGTGTCCACATCGAGAGCAGAGCAGTGGGGCAATATCTGAACACCAGTGAAGATGAGTGGCGAAAGACTGCATGGGAAGAAGGACTGATAAAAGTAGATGAAGGGCCAAAAATATACAGAGACAGGAGAAAGAACAACAGCAAACCAATGCATGGGTAGTATGTTAGACAGACTAAAGAACTGGTCAGTAATGAAACATGGCAATGGCTACAAAGGGGGGAACTCAAGAAAGAAACAGAAGGAATGCTAACAGCAGTACAAGATCAGCCTCAAGAGCCAGATATGTCCAAAGAACAATAGATGGAAATAACATCTCACCCATACGCAGGAAGTGCAATATGAAAGACGAGACCATAACACATAGCAAGCAAATGTCCGGTGCTTGGACAGACCATCATAAAAAGAGGCATGATTCAGTAGAAAAAGCCCTCCACTGGAGCCTGTGCAAGAAACACTAGCTGGCTGGGAGTAATAAGTGGTATGAACACCAACCTGAGGGAGTGATAGAAAGCAATCAGGTTAATATCCTCTGGGACTATGATATCAGAACAGATAGGGTGATATGTGCCAATACACCCGACGTGACGCTGATTGACAAAATCAAGAAGAAAGTATCACTAATTGATGTTGCAATACCATGAAACACCAGAGTAGATGAGAAAGAAAGAGAAAAAATTGATAAGTATCAGGACCTGAAAATAGAATAAGAAGGATATGGATATATCAGTGGAAATTGTACCCATAATCACACTAGGCACAATCCAAGTTCCCTGAAAAGGACCCTGGAAAAACTAGATGCCAAAGTAGCTCCAGGACTCATGCAGGAAAGCATGCCATTAGTAACAACTCACATAGTGAGAAAAGTAATGGCTACTTCTGATTAATCTTACAATTTTTCACCTTTAAATGGCAGGGCATACATAAAGTTCCCTTCATTCATTGGGAAAAGAATACAAATGCTTCTTGGTATTTGTTAATTGATTATGACATTTCAATGCAACTACTTCACATGCCAATCTGCTAGTAAATGACCTGGGCATATGTTTCACACTACTGAAACAGTAAGTGGGGTAGGGGTAATGATAGGGAGGATATCAGTTGTTGCAATTTTGTGATTAGCTGTCAATTGGACGCAACAGTTCCCCTGTTGTCTGGTGACTGCAAAGTTGATAACCATAGTGGGTCATGGCATCTGCTTATGGGATGAGGTGGTGTGAGAATGTATAGTAAGTTTGGGGATAGATTTGGTACCAAAGTTTCCTGAGAAAATTAATGGTTCCTGTGGGTCAGAGTAGGAAAAAGATCAGTTTTTTATTCAGCAATGGATGGTGTTGCTGAATATACAAGGACTCCATTATTTGTTCCCAATATTGTATCACCACAACCTTAGAGATGACTTGCAAGATACTTGGAGAAATGTATTAAAGAGTTATCATTCTAAACATATTTGTGAAGGTATCACTTTCTTGGCATTTAAGAGGATCGTACTGGTTTAGAAAGGATAATCCTGATTACCGGGATATGCTGATAATAACTATATGTGTACAGAAATAAAGGACATCATACTATATACAAGTATGCACTGCTGGGTTAATTAATCCACAACCAAAAAATTAGTCAGTTTATCCACAGCAGGAAAGTGATGAGCAGGGAAGAGTAAGATGATGGAAAACATACTCAACTTATTTGGCATTCTAATTCCAAAATACAATATGCAGCCCAAATTTGGCAAAGAACTGTATAAGTGCTAACTTGAAAAACAATTCAAACTTACCTCTCATTTATTAACTAGCTTTCACTTAAAAAAATTATATATGTACTTACAAAATCATATAAGGAAATTAAAAAAGCACATCTAATACTATACATACTTGAAGCATAAAAGCATTAACTGCTCTCCCCACTGAACAAAATAAAGTAGAATATTATGTAACATAACTATGGAAAAAATCTATCATTCAGTCATTACATCCAATTAAATCTCAGCTAAGAAGAATCAAGGAAACTTCACTGCAGCAATCATCATTACGCAAGAAAAATGAGAAGTCAAAAGACAGAGGATACAAATTAAACTGTCTGGGGAATTCAAGATCATAACAAATTGGTTCCAGACACAAAATATGACTGTTACCAATCTGAGAACCTAGGATCCAGCCCAGTCTGCACAGTATTTTATTACTGCCTGACTTCATCTTTCTTGCTTTCTTTTATAAGGGACTGAAGTGTCTTGGATGATTTTATGGCAACAATAGGGCTAATTACAAGTGCTTTAAAAGGCTTTTTGACAAATCAACAAATCAATAAAAACAACTTCACACTTCACCATAAAGACAAACACAAATGCATGACAAATACGAGGCTTACCTGAAAATTAACTAAATATTTTTCATTAAGCTCATCATCTTCCAGTGCCTCAATGCCACCATGCAGCTTCTCATACAGTTGTGCCTTCTTTTCTAATGTGGACCTGACAACAATAGTTTTAATTTTAGAAGTGGATAATATGAAAATTTCTGATGCAATCCCAGCAATTCACTATTGCATAATCTTGCAGTCAGTAGTCCTTGCAGAAACACTCCAATCATTCTCATCATTGTCTAAACTTACAGGAAACAATGGATCAGGAGGCAGATAATTACCAATAAACTGATGGATTTGGACGAAAAAGTATTTACTGTTATTTTTAGCAGTTTTTTTTAAACAACCTATCAATTTACTATTGACTGAGCAGCTATTTAGATGGGAGGTTTCACTGGTAACAAAATAGGAATAAATTATGGTGCTGAAGTCTGCAGTCTTCAGAGCAAGTGACTTAAGTAAACAGATAGTTTTTGCACTAGCAAGGGGTATTGAATTGGACTGTAACCTTGTAGTATGTAGTACTATCCACCTTGAGGACCAGTGTCTCCCTTAAAAACATCTGACATCAAAGATACCCTCAGACTACAATGCCCCATTACTAAGTCTGCATCTACAAAAAACAGGATGAGAACATCTTCACAAAGCCATTATGAGAAAAGGATTTCTAAATAGTCTTCAAGTAACCACTTGGAAACAAACCTTACATGCTGAATTTTAGGATCTACATCTAATAAAGGAAAGGTGCTAAGTTAGGCAAACTTTATGTGTGGAGGCACAGTCCTTAAACATGCTTTTCATAAAGTTTTGAAGCCCTGTAATAAATCCAGCTTCCTGGCCTTTTTAATTTAACATTCCAACTAATGAGAAATATAATTTCAGTCACACTGTCTTTGTACCTGTCACAGCTTTTGAAAACTTGGTAAAGAACTTCCAAGAATAATGAAAACACACATCCAATCTTCACATCAATTAGCCAAGTCATTCCTGATAACCAAGTAACATCACTGTCACTGACTTCTCTTTCAACCTTAGTTTATAAATACAGACTTATCTGTTCTACAGCTTAATGACCTATACATGCACAAATGCACATATTAATGTATGTAGTATATGGAATGCTATATCAAACAGTGCTAAATATTCGATATGGAAAACAGTAAAAACTTTCAATACCACACCTGACTTTTTCATCACTTTGAGCCTCTTCTTTTTCTTGCTGTTTGTCTTTGATATCTCTAATTGCAACACCTGCATTCTGGTAATTAAATGAATTTGACTTGCTGGGTTTTTGGTCCTTTTTTCTAGTCGACCCCTTTTGAACAGCTCCATACTTACTAGCCTCTACACGTTTCTTGTGTAGTTCTGCCCGTAACCCGACAAGCTGAAAAAATACAGTGTATTTTACAATATCATAACCACTATCATGGTTAAAGCAGTCTCCATCACAAAAATAACTATGCTCCATAAAACTGAACTCTATAGTACTACTAAGATTATGTTGGCTTAAGCCATCTTTCTTGTTGAGCAGCCAGAATTATTCTATAAATAGGTTAAAAGTATATTTTATTTATTATAAGCTTTTCATTAAATTTTTCCATTAGGACAAATTCCACTACTGCTCAAACTATTGTGTATGCAAAACTACCAACCTCAAATAGCTAATGAGGAGGTATATTCAGGAACAGTAGAGTTTAAGACTTTTCCTAAGATTAAACAAACCTACATACCTTTCTCTGACACCTTCAAATTACAGTAATTACTATACACGGAATTTAATTTTTCCTTTTATAAGAACTTATAGCAACCAATTTTTCAAATATTACAAAATGCTGTCCAAATAAACTTACAATGTGTTTATACCATTCTTCACAATGTTTAGAGAGGAGTTAATTTTTTTTTTCAAAGCTAATGAATAAGGATACATTGTTAACAAGTACATATACAGTTTTTCACAAACTAAGAATTACAAGATAACACGACTACGTATTTTGTTTCAGCTTTGGTTTTTCTTACCTGTCACATGACTAGATCTTTATATGTATAATACAAAACGCTTATTATATTACTAATCCCTAACTGTCTATGAACTATTCAAACTGATATAACCACTACTTGAAATAAATAGTATCTGGCAATACTAATGTAAACAAAGTCCAAGTCTAAACCATGAAAAAACAGTGAAAATCAGTAATTCTGAATTCCTGATAATAATAACTATTAAATGCCAAATCAGCAACCACAGGCAACAGTACTTCACCAAATGTTTGAGACATTGACTGAGAAGTTCCACCAGATTCAAAATTCCGCTGCTGCTAACCACTGTTATGGTTGGCGGGGTGGGTCGCCTAGCCAAACAAAATAGTGCTACTGTGAATTTTAAAAATTCTAGTTGCCAACGGATAGTGAAACTAGAGGCAGTCCCTGGTTATCGGCGGGGGTTCCGTTCTTGGGCCAAAGCTCCAACAGTCCAATCAGGGAAGCTCACTACATCAAACATACGAAACATATTCTTGATAAGATGGTCTAATTCTGACACCGAAAACCTTATTTGGCTGAGTTGAAGGCCGACCTTCTTGTGGAGTCTACGAGTCCAGAAAAGGCTCCTGGACAGAGGCAGACACACCCAAAGAGATGTCTCCTGGTTGAAAGTGGGAAGTTAAAGTTAACCTTTCCCTGTTCCCTCTTCTTCGAAAGCCAAAGGTTAACTTCCTTCAATGCCTTATGAAAAGAAAAGGAAAAAACTAGATTAGGCAACTTAGATGAATCTACTAGACTATCTCATTTCTCATATATGAAGACTGGAGAAGTTGCAGCTGCTGGCAAGGAGTCAGAGAAATTCTCTAGAAAATAGAGAAGAAGCGACTTAGAAGCCATAGGAGGAGTCTCCTTATCTCCTTCTTCTTCCTCTTCTTCCGCCGGAGAAACAGTAGACAAGGCTGTTTGCAACTGGACAGGAGGAGCAGTATGCTTCATGAAGCCTAAAATGCTGTCCACCTTATTTTGTATGGCTGCAACAGACAGATCCATGACAGCCATACCTTGTGACACTGTGGGGAAATCAGGTCCAACATCTGCAGTACGTAGTTGGTTGCTGAACAACCACAAACTGATCCAGTGGTGCCGATGGGTGCTCATGGGAGCTTGGGTGACCCTGGGCGCTCTTGTGTCAATGGGAGCTCTTGAACCAGTGAGCGCTCTTGAGGAAGCGGTAAATCATGCGCCAGTGGGCACTCAGCCACTCATAGAAGCAGAGGCTCCAATGGGCGCTCTTGCGCCGATAGGTGCTCCTCCACCAATGGGAACTCTTGAATTATTGAAGATACAGAAGGCAGGACCAAGTCCCTTTTTGCTTGGGAAGGACGCACAGGCACCAACATACACTCAGCCATATGCCTCTTAGTACTAAACTCTAATATATAGAGGAACCATCTGGAGTAGGGAGTACAGGAGGATAAAGATCCGGCACCAACAGATGGTCAGAACAGATGGATACCCGGACGACGACTTCCTCAATGAAGAACGAATCATAGAAGAGGGTACCCTTTCACTACACTGACTCTCTAAGTCGTCATCATGTGAAAAGCATTCTGGACTGTCCCAGAAGCTGCAAAAAGGATGTTGATTCTCTTGTAACACACTGGCCTTCTTAGGAGGGAGATGAGAAGGCGACACATTTATGAGTCCTCCTTTTCAGTGGACAAGACTCATCAACAAAACACCACTGGCATCCGGGGGACGACTCCTCAGAGCCTGACCCACCCGATGAAAGACAAGACACCTCCTTAGAGACGCCTTTCCAACGGTGCTCTGTTGCGACCTGGGATTTAACAACAGGACAGCCTCACTGACCTCCCTTGGGCTACCAGTATGCCTCCTCCCAGGTGCTGGAGAGTTTGACAGGGACCTTTGCCTGGGAGAATCAGCAGGACGAACAGACACCTCCTCTACAGCACTAGTATTGGTACAGTGGTACCTCGAGATACGAGTTTAATTCGTTCCAGAACCGAGCTCGTAAGTCAATCGGCTCGTATCTCAAACGAATTCTCCCATTTAAAAAAAATAACTGAATTCAATTTAATCCGTTCCGGACCTATGAAAAATCCCCAAACCATTGTAAATTATGAATAAAGATATGTTTTTAAATAACAAATAAACTGTATAATTAACAAATACATTACAAAATATGAAATAAAGAAATAAAAGTTATTTTTTTTTAAGCATAATAGTCATTACTTTGGGACAGACGAGTGCGGCTAACGAAGGTGAACGGCGAGGAGGAGGGAGGGGGGGAGGGGAATGTAGGGCACTCTAGACACGTACGTAAACGGCGCTTTTTTAGAGCTTAAAACTATTTTCGTAACTTTAAAACTAAAACTACACTTTACACTTTCCTTATTTCAAATGAAAGAAAAAACTTAAAACAATGCACTTAACTTTCAACTTAAACTAAGCTTAACATTTACGTAAATTTAATTATCACTTGTTTTTGCCTTCTTGGCTGCACTTTCTGTACTTTCACTCGCAGCTCTTTTCAATAAAAATTTATATAAAGAACTTTGCTTTTGCCTGCCTTTCAAAATGCTTCGAAAATGTGACAAACAAGTGTCATTAAAAAGCGCTGAAGCCCGACCAGTTGCCACTTTTTCTGGGTGTTTCTTTTCAATGAAATTTGACAGCTTTTCTCACATTGCCAGCATGTCTTTAATTTCACCTGTAGAAATCACTTCCTCCGGCTCTTCCTCCTCTCACTTGTGCTAATCTCTTCCAGAACCTTCATGTGTTACATCATCTGCAGCTCCTTCAAGTCCTCAGTTGAGAGTTCCTCCTCATGTTCTTCGATGAGTTTGTTGACGTCACCCTCATCTACCTCCAGACCCATCGACTTTCCGAGAGATACAATCTCCTCCAACTCTTCTTGCTCGGTCTCGGGCTCAAACCCTTCGAAATCTCTTTCTGCAACAGCATCAGGCCACATCTTTTTCCATGCAGAGTTCAACGTTTGTCTTGTTACCCCTTGCCATGCCAAGTCAATGATACGTAGACAGATCAAGATGTTGTAGTGATCTCTCAAAAACTCTCGAAGGGTTAGATTTGTGTGTTCCGTCACTTCAAAGCAGCGGCAGAACAAGTGCTTCGTGTACAGCTTTTTGAAGTTAGAAATGACCTGCTGATCCATCGGCTGTAGGATTGAAGTTGTATTGGGTGGGAGGTAGAGAACTTTGATAAACTGGAACTCCTCCAGAATATCATCTTCAAGACCAGGTGGGTGGGCTGGAGCATTATCAAGGATGAGCAACGCTTTCATCGTGAGTTTATTTTCTTGCAGATATGTCTTCACTGCAGGGCCAAGACCAGATTTTACCCAGTCAGTAAAAAACTGCTGCGTAACCCATGCCCTAGCACTGGCGCGCCACATAACGTGCAATTTTTCTTTCAGTATCTTGTGCGTCTTGAAGGCTCGAGGATTTTCCGAATGATGAACTAGCAGTGGCTTCACTTTACAATCACAGCTAGCACGGTCCTTCATGGGTTTATGGCCTGGCATCATCTTCTCCTCTGCTGTGATGTAAGTCCTCCGTGGTCCGTTTCATCGCAGTTGAACACCTGTTGCGGGATGTAGCCTTCCCTCGCAACAAGCACAGCGAACTTTTGGATGTACGTATCGGCTGCTTTCAAGTCCGCACTTGCAGCTTCGCCATGCCTCACCACTGAATGGATGCCAGTTCTCTTCTTAAAATTATCAAACCAACCATGGCTTGCCTTAAACATTTCTTCTGGTGCCTCTTTAGAAGTTGATGCTTCTTCTTCACAAGTCGGCATAAATACTCCGTGCCTTCTCGCATATTACCGTCTCCGTCACTATATCTCCTGCCAATTCCTTCTCTTTCACCCACACGCGAGCAGAAGCTTCTCCATTTCCTCGTGGATATTTGTCCTTAATTGGGAAAGAATTGTGGTTCCTTTTGCTGGTGTAGCACTCTTAATGGCATCCTTCTGCTTCAATATCGTACAAATTGTTGATGTACGTACTACGGTCATAGATCTTTGCGAGTTCAATCACTCGTACGCCACGCTCATGTTTTTCTATTATTTTCTTGCGTTTAGTTTTCTATCGACATCATCCTCTTCTTCCTGTCACCATTGCCCTTAGCACTCACTTTCTTTGGCCCCATGATAACACACAAAAAAGTTCAGTAATCACGCAAAAACCAAGCAAAAAAGAGTACAGCGCACAAGATACACTTTGATTCAAGCAGGTAACACGTGCGAGTGAGCGAGAGATGCTCTCGGATGATGCTCGACTCTGCGCGCCAACTAGCGGGACGCTCCGGAAACACGGCTCGTATCTTGGATTTGGGCTCGTATCTCGAACGAAAATATGGCCCGAGCTCCAGCTCGTATCTCAAAAAACTCGTATGTTAGGCTGCTCGTATCTCGAGGTACCACTGTCCTCATTTCACCACCTACCTTCTCCATTAATGTTTTGACAGACACTCCTAACTACTCCATCACCTGTTAACATAATTGGAAATTTTTTATTTACCCATAATTTTAGGCTGGCAACAGCACCAGGATCAGGTGTAAGGGAGCCTGGGTTAGGTTTAATAGATGAGGGAGATGGTTGATCAGAAGATAAATTAGAGACATTTCCAGTGGGAATATCCTGACTAGCTACATGCTTCTTACTGTTAACCCTAGAAACTGCTTTTCTTTTTTATTCCCTCTCTAACTTATTTAAGTGTTAAAGTTTTCCAAGCTTTGCAATCCCACTGATCACATTCCCCACAAGTTAAAGTAGGAGAGTAAGTCTGACCCCTACAGTTGGTACAAACTGAATGTGGATCCTAACATGCTTTAAGAAGTCTTACCTTGAGAACTAGTATCTGATATTCCTAATTACTAACGAACTCAAAAACTAAGACAAGGTCTAATTCAAAAGCAAAATTGACTATTTTGACAATTAATTTCTGTTTATAACTAAATATTGCTGAAATGGCTACCAAAAATGGTATTGTTATGATACAATAAAGTTTTATGCATACTTACCTGGCAGGTATAATATATAGCTTATCCTCTTGACGCACTGGCAGAATTTCAAAACTCGCGGCAACCGCTAGTACACTGGTAGTTCAGGTGATGGCCACCCCGCTCCCGTGGCGCTGGTACTTGGAACTATTCCCGTTTTCCTCAGATTTTCTCTGAACCCTGTCTCCTGAGGGGAGGAGGGTGGGAATTTAATTATATATACCTGCCCAGGTAAGTATGCATAAAACTTTATTGTATCATAACAATACCATTTTTATGCATGACACTTACCTGGCAGGTATATATATAGCTGATTGACACATTTGGAGGTGGGTCATAGACAGCAACATCGTCATAATTCAAAAATTTAACCAAAAATTTTTAGAACTATGTATTATGTTCCTTACCTGCTAAGTAGCTGACTTCGTAGGTCCTGCCTCTTAGCCTGCTAAACCTTAGTAAGCTCTCAACTAGGACGTGACCTGTTTGTTGAGAAAGCTAACAATAAGGGCCTGACAACTGGACGTGACCAATTCGTTGACAGAGAACCCTAGCCCTCATTCACCACGGGCATTCATGCTAGGAAAGTTAGTCACCTGAACCACACACACATATAATACACACTAATCACCAGACTGAGTTGGTCTTTAACCTCCTCAGACAACCATAAAAACACTATAACCTAATTAAAATAAAACCTAGCATGTTATTAGGTTATGGGGGTGGAAACTCCTTTGCCCAGTACTGTACCTGAGGATACATACGGGCCTAACGTTTGACAATTATCAAAAGTTGTCTTCACGTCTCTAAGGTAATGCGAGGCAAACACAGAGTTTGTCCTCCAATACGTTGCATCTATAATGTCCTTGAGGGCTAAATTTTTCTGAATGCTAAGGACGTAGCTACTGCTCTCACCTCATGAGCTTTAACTTTAATTACACCGAAGCATTCTTCTTGACAAAGCAAATGAGCATCTTTAATGACTTCTCTTACAAAGAAAGCCATTGCGTTTTTAGACATAGGTCTAGTAGGATCTTTAACAGAGCACCACAGAGAACCTGAAGTTCCCCTAATGCCTCTTGTTCTTTCTACGAAAACCGTAAGGCTCTTACTGGGCAAAGAACCCTTTCTTGCTCTTGACCTACCAGATCAGCCAGTCCTTCAATCTCAAATGATCTTGGCCATGGATGCGAAGGATTCTCATTCTTTGCTAAGAACTCCTGTTGAAACGAGCAAACTGCTTTGTTGTGTTTCCAACCTATTTGCTTGTCAATAGCTTGCACGTCGCTAATCCTTTTAGCTGTAGCTAAAGCTACTAAGAAAATAGTTTTCTTAGTTAGTTCTCGCAACGGTGCACTGCCCATAGGTTCGAACTTATCCGTCTCCAAGAATTTGAGAACGACGTCCAAATTCCAAGAAGGGGTTCTGCACCGTCGATCCTTCTTTGTATCAAACGATCTGAGGAGATCTCTAAGATCTGCGTCATTGGACAGGTTTTTTAAACCTCTGTGTCTAAACACTGCAGACAACATACACTTATAGCCTTTAATCGTCTGATTAGCCAAACCTAGTTCTTTCTTCAGGTATAGCAGGAAATCTGCAATCTGAGTCACAGAGGTACTGGATGAAGAAATCTTCCGATTCTTGCACCATCTACGGAAGTTGTCCCACTTCGCCTGGTACACTTTGATAGTCGATGGTCTTCGTGCTCTTGCCACTGCCTTCGCTGCTTCTCTAGAAAACCCCCTCGCTCTGACAAGTCTTTCGATAGTCTGAACGCAGTCAGACCCAGAGCGAGGGTGTTCTTGTGGAACCTGTCGAAGTGGGGTTGTTTGAGAAGATCTACTCTCGTGGGTAGACTTCTCGGGGAATCTACTGGTCCATTATCCAGTACCTCTGTGAACCACGTTTGGGCCGGCCAGTATGGGGCTATCAGGGTGAGCCTTGTTCCTCGACTTTCCCTGAATTCTTCATTACCTTTCCTAAAATCTTGAACGGGGGAAAAGCGTACGCATCTAGCCCCGTCCAATCTAGTAGGAAGGCATCGACTGCGACTGCAAGAGGGTCCGGGATCGGAGAACAGTAGTTCGGTAACCTCTTCGTCGCCGCTGGTAGCGAAAAGATCCACTACTGGAGTGCCCCAAAGCGTTCCACAGTCTCTGGCATACTTGACGATGCAACATCCACTCCGTGGAAAGCACTTGTCCGTCCCTGCTCAACAGATCCGCCCTGACGTTCTTCTCTCCCTGAATGAACCTGGTGAGCAGGGTGACGTTTTCTTTCTGCGACCAAAGAAGAATCTCCTTCGCCAGGTTGCAAAGAGACAACGAGTGAGTTCCTCCTTGTTTCCGTATATACGCCAGAGCTGTGGTATTGTCCGCGTTGATCTGCACTACTTTTCCGCTGATCCACGGTCTGAACGCTTTCATAGCCAAGAAGATCGCCATCAGTTCCTTCCTGTTTATGTGCCATGCCTTTTCTTCTTCGCTCCAAAGGCCTGACTCCTCCCGAGGGCCCAGCGTCGCTCCCCAGCCTGCGTCTGACGCGTCGGAAAATTAATATCCGGTCTGGTTTCTTCTGCTGGAGTGACGTACCCTCTGACAACCTCTCCGGGCACTAGCCACCACTTTAGTTCCTCCTTTATCTTTGGAGGAATTGGAAACCGGAAGGAATCTGGTTGCGATCTTCTTGGCCAGACTTCGTTCAGAAGAACTGTAAGGGCCTCATGTGAAGTCTCCCTAGTGAAATGAACCGCTCTAGCGAAGAGAGTGTCCCCAGCAGGCTCATCCACTCTCTCGCTGAGCATTGGTCTTTCAATAGGAATTCTTCCACTTTCCGTATACACTGGTCTGCCTTTCGGGTGACGGAAAAGCCCGAAAGTCACTGAGGATATCCGAATCCCCAAATAAACTATTTCCTGAGATGGGATCAGTCGTGACTTTTCCAGGTTCACCATCAGACCCAGCTGCTGGGTTAAATCCAATGTTACATTCGTGTCCTCCAGACATTGCTGTTTTGATTGTGCTCTTATGAGCCAATCGTCGAGGTAGAGAGATACTCTGACTCCTGCCAAATGAAGCCACTTCGCCACATTCGTCATCATTCTTGTAAAAATTTGAGGCGCCGTGCACAGCCCGAAACACAGGGCTTTGAATTGATAAATCCTTCCCTGGATTACGAATCTCAGATATTTCCTGGACCTTGGATGAATTGGAATATGGAAGTACGCATCCTGAAGGTCCAGTGTTACCATCCAGTCGCCTGGTCGTACCGCTGCCATACTGAATCGTTCGTCTCCATCGTAAACTTGGTCTTTTCTACGAACAAGTTTAGTTGGCTTACGTCCAGTACCGGCCTCCAACCTCCTGATGATTTCGGTACTAGAAACAGACGGTTGTAAAAACCTGGGGATTCGCAATCCAGAACCGGTTCTATTGCCCCTTTTTCCATCATGGTGACGACCTGATGCCAAAGAGCCTCTCTCTTCTCTAAATCGATGTAGTGAGCCCCTAGGGCTCTCGGAGCTGTAGCGAGAGGTGGTTTCTTGAGAAAGGGGATCTTGTACCCTTCCTTCGCTACCTTTACGGACCAAGGATCCGCTCCTTTGTTTTGCCAGACTTCCCAGAAGTCCAAAAGTCTGGCCCCTACACAAGTCTGGAGGACTTTTGACTCATTGTTTCGTTGAAGTTTTTAGCACCTCTTTTGGCTGGAACTCTTTTCCCTCTAAATGCTGGTCGGGAGAAAGTCCTACCCCGAAAGGGCTGCTGTGCTGTCTTCGTATCTTTCGTAGTCTTCTTCATGACCTTAGAAGGTAAATACTTCCTCACAGATGACCGTAAGAAATGTCTTGGGTAGCCTTCTGAGTGAGGGAGAGAGATATGTCCTTAATGATCTCTTGAGGGAAGAGCTGTCCTGACATAGAGAACATCACACTCCGACTTTTGCGCGTTCGACACTCCTTTAGCAGCGAACGAGATAAGAGATGTCTTTTCTTCAAGACGCCTGCTGTGAATATTGAAGCCAATTCATTAGCTCCATCTCTCAAGGCTTTATCTATACAGGACATGATGCTTCTCGACAACTCGGATACTGACGACTCTTCCATCTCCGAAGTCCGAGCCAGGGCCCCCAACGACCAGTCAAGAAAATTAAATACCTCAAAAGTCCTAAAGATACCTTTGAGTAAATGGTCGAACTCCGAAGAAGTCCACCACACTTTGGCTGAATGCAAAGCATGTCTACGGGAGCTATCCACTATGTTGGAAAAGTCTCCCTGGGAGGAGGCAGGTACTCCCAGGCCAAGACTTTCCCCCGTAGCATACCAAACACCAGACTTCGAAGCCAACTTGGCCGGAGGAAAAACAAAAGAAGTCTTGCCCGACTCTTTCTTCTCCTTCAACCACTCATTTACTCGTTGAAGGGCTTTCTTGGCCGAAATGGACAAAGTCATTTTCAAAAACGACGATTTCTTGGCTTTCTTCGTCTTTGAAAATTGCGACAAAGGCGATGGCGGGCCTGAAGGTTGAAAATCTCCTTCAAACAGAGAAAGAAGGCACTCTGTTAGCCTCTTGTAATCCGAAGAAGGCGCTTCCGTCTTGTCCTCTTCCGTACTCTCCGCAAATTCTTCCTCCTGCGAAGAAATATCTTGAAAACCAAGATCCTGCTGATTCTCCCAATCAGAGTCCTTATGCAGCTGCTGTTTAGAAAGTGAATGTGGCACTGACTCCCTACAAAACTCCTCTCTTCCTTGTCGAGACAATGTTTTGACTTGCTGCCGCCTGCGTCCTGCGTCCTCCTGAACGTATGCGTCCACGCTGCGTCCATCACTTCTCCTCTTGCGTCCTGCGTCCTGAACTTCGTCCTTCTTACAGGACGCACTGCGTCCTGGATCGCGTTGTAACGTCCTGCGTCCTCTTGGAGGACTTAACCGGGAGAGACGAGTCCTTACGTCTAACCGAAGGTTGTTCGGGCTTCTCCCATGAGTTGCACAAATTACTGCCAATCTCTGCTGCATATCCCGCAGCACCTCCTTCGTCCCCGCCTCCTTACGAGACTCCTGATGATGAGGAGATCGAGGACGCACCGGGCTCACACGAGGCGGCGAGCGAACTTCCAGCCGACGTGAAATCCTCTTCCTTTTGATAGGGATCATCTCTTCATCCTCCGATGAAAAAATCTCAGGGCTACTCCACCCTTCCTGGTCGAAAGCCCTTTCCTCCTGTGAAGAGGACGGACAGTATGACCTCTTGAGAGGACGCGATACCTCCGCGAATCGTCTGCTCCTTCCCGAGGCCGAACTATCCGAAGAGTAACGCACTTCCCAGTATCGCCTTTTCTATGGCGTACTGCAGCAGCCTGGGACGTCTCAACAGGACTGCCTGAAGGGACGCCTGATCGCATGTCAACCCCTCTCGCCTCCCTTCGACTGTCGACATGCCTTCTCTCCCTTGGGTCTGGGAGCTTGACAGAGGTCTAGGTCTAGGAGCACGAGAGAGACGATCAGACGCCCCCTCCACAACACTGTCACCAAACACTTCCACTTTGTCCGTTAACCGTTTAATTTGGTCTCCCCCATGGACGCAAGGGCAGCGAACACTTTCACTATTTGTGATCCGTAGTATCCTCAGATACAGCAACTGGAGCAGGAGAAACCTGGGGAAAAGGTGCTACATCTACATGTGAATGAGCTGGAGAAGACGCAACCAAAGGAATCATCCAAAGGTTTTACTCGAAGATCCCGATCTTTCACTCCTAGATACAGATCTTCTAACCCGATCTTTTTTCCAATCTCTCCACATACTTCATAAGACCGCCTTCCACTCTTTCTCATTCAGACACTGACATTCATACACCTATTGTCCCACGTACATACAAACTCACGACACTCTTACAAATAGTATGTGGATCTACCGATGATTTCGGCAGTCTCACCTTACACCCTTCTTTCACACAAACTCTAAACATACTTCCTGAATCAGACATACTAGACAAATTCAAAACAATTGCGATTGCCACTCTAACTTCCTGAATACGATACCAATATCCAAAAGTCAGATAACGAGCAGGAAATTCCAACAGAGAACCAACAACGATGTTGCCGGTTCGGCTGGCAGAGAAAATCTGAGGAAAACGGGAATAGTTCCAAGTACCAGCGCCACGGGAGCGGGGTGGCCATCACCTGAACTACCAGTGTACTAGCGGTTGCCGCGAGTTTTGAAATTCTGCCAGTGCGTCAAGAGGATAAGCTATATATATACTGCCAGGTAAGTGTCATGCATAAAATATTAGCTTCATCAAAAACCTACAAGTCATCAATCATAAGTAAAACAAGTTCCAAAAAATTCCGCCTCTGCTGAACACCGTTGACAACACCAGCCGGCAGAAAAAAATGATATTGTTATGTTACAATAAAGTTTCATACATACTTACCTGGCAGATATATACATAGCTGGGACGACGGAGTCTTAGCTATGTATATATCTGACAGGTAAGTTGATTGTATGAAAACTGATTTTCAGCGCTGAATTAGTTCCACTCTCCTCTGGTAGTGAGCAGGGGTATTGCCTAGACAAAACAATAGAGCGTGACTGCGAATTTCAAAATTCAAGCTGCCGACAGATGGAAACTGTAGCTATGTAACTACTTGATAAGTTGCATACATAAAATTTTGCATTTTGCTGCTAGCACTTTTCATATTACTATTTTGACTTTTTATTTTTAATTTTTAATAATTATGGCTGAAAAAATTTACCCTTTAATGATTGCATACTAGGCCTAGAGTCCCGAAGTGTGATGCAATCACTACCACTCTGGCCACTTGTCTGTTTTTGCTCTGTAAGAAATTAATGGGGACATCTTTGAAATGGCTAGAAAATTGTCAATAGAGGAAAGTTAACATTAAGACCATATATTTTGATTGAGAAAAATATAAGTATATACATTAGTATGTAAAAAATATTTGTTGATTATCCAAAAAAATGTTATTGTTATAATACAATTAAGTTTGTTCATACTTACCTGGCAGATATATATATAGCTGTATTTTCTGACGTCCGACAGAATTTCAAAACTCGCGGCACACGTAGTGGGCGGCCAGGTGGGGTAGTACCCATTCCCGCCGCTGGGAGGCGGATATCAGGAACCATTCCCATTTTCTATTCATATTTTATTAATGCCACTGTCTCCTGAGGGGAGGAGGGTGGGCACTCTAATTATATATATCTGCCAGGTAAGTATGAACAAACTTAATTGTATTATAACAATAACATTTTGTTCATGAAACTTACCTGTCAGATATATATATAGCTGAATCCCACCTTCGGATGGTGGGAAGAGACAGAATAGGATTTTTAGGAAACTTAAATTAAGTAGATGATGTACATCTTGGTTCCTTACCTGTTAGCAAAGTAGACTCTGTGATTACTGTCACTTAAGCCTGCTTCTGCTTTAATCAGAGTTGCCAGCCAGGTGGAGACCTGTAGTGCTGGTGCGCTCTGGATGCTCTGTCAACGGGGACGTGACCTCAACGTGACAAGACCATCGAGCCAAACATATGAGGGCTACGAAGCAACTGACCACCACCTGACCAACTAACCAAAACACCCCTGACAGTTAATCTAAAGAATGGGAGATTTTCACAGATCTCACCATCAACCAAAAACACAACAATAAAACTAACCTATTCTAAGCTAAGGGATAGGGAGAGAGCTACCTTCAGCCCCCAAAACTGTGTCCGCAGAAATGTATGGCCCCAAAGAACTACAGTTCTCATAAATCGTTCTCACATCCCGAAGGTAATGTGAGGCGAATACGGAATTACTCCTCCAAAAGGTGCTATCAAGGATATCCTTGATAGACATATTCCTTTGGAAGGCAAGAGAGTAGCTACGGCTCTGACTTCGTGAGCTTTCACTTGTAAGAGGCTCAAATCAGTCTTCTGGCAAGATGAATGAGCCTCTTTAATGACGTCCCTCAAAAAGAAAGCCACAGCATTCTTTGACAAAGGCAATTCTGGTCTTTTCACCGAGCACCAGAGATTACCTGAGGGACCTCTTACCTCTTTAGTTCTGTGAATATAGAACTTGAGAGCCCTGACAGGGCACAGGGCTCTCTCTGGTTCTTGACCCACGAGACTCGACATACCTTTGATCTCAAAGCTCTTGGGCCAAGGGTTAGACGGGTTCTCGTTCTTAGCCAAGAAAGTTGGACTCAACGAGCAGACAGCGTTGTCCCCCTTGAATCCCACTTGGCTACTGAACGCTTGGATTTCACTAACTCTCTTCGCCGTCGCCAGAGAAGTTAGAAAAAGCGCTTTCTTCGTCAAGTTCCGTAGAGACGCTTCGTGGAGAGGCTCAAAAGGACTTGACATTAAAAATTTAAGAACCACATCGAGGTTCCAAGAAGGCGGTCTCGCTTGTGGAATCTTGGTGGTTTCAAATGATCTCAAAAGGTCGTGGAGATCCTTGTTGTCAGAGAGGTCCAGTCCTCTGTGTCGAAAAACGGCCGACAACATACTTTTATATCCCTTAATGGTCGGGACTGCCAATTTTTGCACATTCGTAGGAAAGCAAAAAATCGGCTATCTGGTTCACAGAGGTCGTGGAAGAGGAAATTCCTTCCTTTCTGCACCATGCCCTGAAGGAGGCCCACTTTGATTGGTAAACAGCTCTTGAAGAGGCTCTTCTAGCATTAGCGATTGCTCTCGCAGCTGCTTTCGCAAAAACCCTCTCGCTCTGGCCAACTTTTCGATAGTCTGAACGCAGTCAGATCCAGAGCGGAGAGGTTTTGGTGATACCTTTCGAAGTGAGGCTGTTTGAGTAGATCTCTCCTCCAGGGCAACGTCCTTGGGAAGTCCACAAGGAATGTCATGACCTCTGTGAACCATTCTCTTGCTGGCCACATCGGGGCGATCAGGGTCAACCTTGTCCCTTCTGACGCTGCGAACTTCCTCATGACTTCCCCCATGATCTTGAATGGAGGAAAGCGTAAAGGTCTAGGTCTGTCCAACTCCAGAGCAATGCATCCACCGCAATTGCTCCTGGATCCAGGACCGGGGAGCAATACAGAGGAAGCCTTTTCGTCCTCGACGTCGCGAACAGGTCGACCAGAGGACGTCCCCACAACTTCCATAGTTGCTGACACACTTCTTGGTGTAAGGTCCACTCTGTTGGCAGGATTTGATCTTGTTGACTGAGAAGGTCCGCTCTGACGTTCTGCACACCTGCGACGAATCTCGTCAGAATCTTGATCTGTTTCACATCTGCCCATAGCAGAACTTCCCTTGCCAGGTGAAAAAGGGATCGGGAGTGAGTTCCTCCCTGATTCTTCAGATATGCAAGGGCTGTGGTGCTGTCCGAGTTGACTTGGATGACCTTGCCTGTCACTTTGTCTTCGAAGAACTGCAGCGACAGGAAGATCGCTGCTAGTTCTTTCACATTGATGTGCCAGGCTACCTGTTCCCCTCTCCAGGAGCCTGACACTTCCTCCCCTCCTAGTGTTGCTCCCCAACCGGAAATGGAAGCGTCTGAAAACAACACTAGGTCGGGGCTCAGAAGATTATGGGATAAGCCCTCTCGCAACTTCTGAGGGTCGAGCCACCATCTTAAGTGGCTTTTACTGTATTTGAGATCTTTAAGATCGCATTCAGATCCTCCTTGGCTTTCCATTCTTCCGCTAGGAAAAAATTGAAGAGGCCTGAGGTGCAGTCTTCCCAAGGAGACAAACTTTTCCAGCGAGGAAATGGTGCCCAGCAGACTCATCCATTCCCTCGCCGAGCAAGTCTCTCTCCCTAGGAAGGCTGAGACTTTCTCTAAGCCTAGACGCTGACGTTCCTGGGACGGAAACGCCCGAAAAGCCACTGAATCCATCTGAATCCCCAGATAACACGATGGACTGTGTCGGGGTCAGATGTGACTTTTCGGAGTTGACTAAAAGTTCCAGGGACTTTGCTAAGGCTAAAGTTGACTGAAGGTCCTTCAGACATTTTCCTTTCGACGAAGCTTTGATCAACCAATCGTCGAGGTATAGGGATATTCTGATCCCTGAAGAATGCAACCACCTCGCCACATTCTTCATTATTACGGTAAAGACCATCGGGGCCGAGCTGAGACTGAACAAAGGGCTCTGAATTGCCATACTCTGTTTCCTAAGACGAATCTCAGGTACTTCCTTGAAAGAGGGTGGACAGGGACGTGAAGTACGCGTCTTGCAGGTCTAGGGGACACCATCCAGTCGCCAGGTCTCAAGGCTCCTAGCACTGACTGAGACGTCTCCATCTTGAACTTGCTTTTTTCTACAAAAAGATTGAGCCTGCTTACATCCAGGACTGGGCGCCAACCCGACGACTGCTTCGGTACCAGGAAAACCCTGTTGTAGAAGCCTGGTGACCCCAGGTCCACTACTTGCTCCACGCTCTTTTTTCGATCATCTGATCTAAAAGATCGAAAGGATGCGTTTCTTCTCTCCCTGATAAGACGGGAAAGGTCTCTGGGAGTTGATGTTAGAGGAGGAGGATGCAAAAAGGGGATCTTGTACCCTTGTTCTACGATCTTGAGAGTCCAAGGGTCCGCCCCTCTCTGCTCCATGCATCCGCAAAAAAACTTCAGTCTGGCGTCTGAAGGACATGTTCTTCATTTGGTTGACTTCGGTTTAAAGGAAGCTCTTCCTCTTGAAAGTCTGCTCTCGAGGGAGGAGCTCCGCGAAAGGGTTTAACTTTCTTCGGAGGTCTCACAAACGATGATGTCGAAGGAACTGCTGGACGCCTCGAGGACTGTGCTAAAAGGTCCTGGGTCGCCTTCTCCTGCAAACTAGTCGCTAGATCTTTTACCAACGTCTGGGGGAAGAGATGGTCCAAAAGAGGAGAAAAAGAGCAATTCCGCTTTCTGAGCGGGAGTAACCGACTTTGCGGTGAAATTACAAAGAAGAGCTCTTTTCTTAAGGAAAGCTGTTCCAAAGTGCGAAACTAGCTCTTCCAAACCATCCCTGACGGCCTTGTCCATACATGACAACACACTGGACAGCTCCCCAGACTGAGAGAGTCAGGGCTTCTAGATTGAAGGTCAAGAAACTCCCAAGCACCAGTCCAAGAAGTTAAAGACTCCCAACGTGCGCAGCAGTCCTTTCAAGTGGTGGTCCGTCTCCGTAGGAGTCCAGGACACCTTTGCAGCTGATAAGAGGGACCTCCTCTGGGCGTCCACTAAGCTGGAGAAGTCCCCAAGTGCAGACGAAGGAACCTTCACACCCCGCGTCTTCCTTGGTCTCATACCAAACGCCTCCTTTCCCCCCGGCGAGTCTAGAGGGAGGAAGGGCGAAAGTCATCTTGCCCTGATCCTTCCTTCGAGTCATGAAGTCCTGGAGCTTCTTGAAAGCCCTCTTGGTTGAAAGAGAAGTCTTCATTTCAACAAACTCCGGTGTCTTGAATGACTTGGAAGACGAAAGTTGCGAGGGAGGAGACCTAGGAGCTGCCGGCTGAAACTTGTCCCCGAAGGACGAACGTAACAGCCGCACAAGAACCTTATAGTCCGAGACAGAAGAACCAAAGGAGGTTCCTCTTCCACTGAGCTCGCTGGACTACTATGTTCCCCTTCTTCTCTAAGAGGAACCGGTGATCGTCCATCCGGAGAGGGCGTACGTCCAGCAGGTCTAGGCTTGAACAAAGACTTCCGCTGCTTAGAAGTTGACGCTTCAGGCACGGACTCGTCCTTACGATGATCCTTAAAACTTGCAGAAGGAAGAACGTCTTGGGTGCGTCGAGCGTCCTGTGAAACGACGGAGACTGCCTTACTTCTAACTGAAGAAGTCTTATGCTTCTTGATAGCACTACTTCTAAGAAACTCCTTATGGGGAGACATGTCTCTCCGAGCGTCCACACGAGCGTCCTGACGAGAGGCCTCAAAAGCGTCCCGCTTTTCGTGAAAAGCATCCTGCTTAGCATGGAAAGCGTCCTGCTGAGCGTCCTCGAAAGCGTCCTGCTTAGAACGGAAAGCGTCCTGCTTCACGCAGAAAGCGTCCTGACGAAAGCGAAAAGCGTCCTGCTGAGCGCAAGCTATATCAGGAGAACGAGATCGGCGATGATCCGAAGGCGGGGAAAGAGACGAACGAGGAGAGAGAGAAGGAGACTGCTTAGTCCTCTTGACGGGCAGCCTGACGTCCTTTCTCCGCGCTTAGGCTCGACTGCTACTGGGCGAGTCTTCTGAGCCATAAGGGTAGAAATCTGGTCCTGAAGGGACAAAAGAATATTCTTCGTAGGTGACGAACAAGACGGGGCAGGACTGAACCTGCGAGAAGGCGAGGGGCGAGGGGACGCCTCCTTCCTTCTCACAGGTACAGCTACCTGCTTCTCAGGGATACGCGCCTGTGCGTGCAACCCATAGACCTCAGGGATACGCGCCTGTGCGTGCAACCCAGAGGCCTCGTCGGAAGAGATTTTACCTCTCTTCTGAGGAGGGAAAGCGTCATAGGCTTCCTCCGAAGAAATCGGCGATGCCGGACGTGAAGCGTCCTCAGCACGAAACGTCCTTTTCAGCGGACGAGAGTCTCTCCGAGCGCTCCACCCTTGGCGCGGGGAGGATGCTTCGGAGGACGAAAAACAGTCCTTAAAGATGCGCGCCCGTGCGCGCTCCATGACAGCCTGGGACTTTGCAACAAGGCCTGCCGAAGGGACGCCAGATCGGTGGGGAGCCCCCGTAACCCTCTTGCGGCTTTCGACATACCCTCTCCCTGAGTCCTGGGAGTCCGATAGAGGTCTCAGCCTAGAGGCATTATGGGGCCGATCTGACGCCCCCTCCACAACACTAGGGGCACGATCACAAACTTTCACAGGGCCAGTTTCCATGGCCACACTTTAGATTCAAGAGTGCGCAGAGACTCGAGAATCAGAGAAGGGCATTACCTTCTCCAGACACAGAGACAGGGCCCGGAGGCAACATCACAGGTTTAGGTGAAACAAAATCTACCGGTGTTAGAGGAGGAGAAATGTTACATTCCTTACCTTTTGTAGAACTGCTCCTGGAGAAGCCCTCCTGACTCTATCACGCTCCAATTTATGCCGATAGGTCTCATACATCTTCCATCCACTACGGTCAAATCCTTGCATTCATTGCACCGATCATCAACCAAACAAACATGCCCCCTGCATTCCATACAAACTGTGTGAGGATCAACTGAAGGTTTAAGAAGCCTCACCTTACATTCACTCCTCACACACTCTGAAACTCCCAATACTTGATCCTGACATCATGTACACAGAAAAGCCAATCCAAATTCAAAAACAGTCCACTATTACGCGTGCCAATCCAACAATCCAGAGTCGATAACCAAAAGTCAATCCAGATACTTAGAAGTGAGATAATCCAAAAATCCTAGACGGAGGTACTGCAAACAGTTGTTTTCAGCACCGGCGACAGAAAAAATATGAATAGAAAATTGGGAATGGTTCCTGATATCCGCCTCCCAGTGGCGGGAATGGGTACTACCACCTGGCCGTCCCACTACGTGTGCCGCGAGTTTTGAAATTCTGTCGGACGTCAGAAAATACAGCTATATATATATCTGACAGGTAAGTTTCATGAACAAAATTAAATGACAACAACTCAGCCTATTCATATTTAAAATAACAATATATAAATATTATTTTTCTTAATTCATATGGGTCCCTAAACTATTATTGATTTCATGGTCGATTCAAATCTGGGCCTTTTAATTTCTTATGGCAATACATCTTTGTTGTGGCCCATGGCCGAGCGATCACGTGACCTTCGACGGCATGGCCATGGAACACTATGGCAAATACTGTATGGCAAATGTAATTTATAAACTGCATCATGAAAAATCAATTATAATTGGAATAAAACATAATTAGTATTGGAAATTCATAAATTCTCATTCTAAGTATTCTGAAGCTTCACTTTTAATCATATAACCTAGAGGTCTTCAACTGACCTAGGTACTAGATACTATCTAGCGCACTGGCACCCCCAAAAATTCTCTGGTTTCTCCCGGCCACATCTTGAAGAGCATCATCGTTTACCATTGTTGTAAGGAAACTGTATCAGCATCTATGGGTATAAGTGGTGTGCGGATTTAGCACATGGAATGGAAAGTTTATTGACACAAGTGACTCTGCAAACATTGAGATGGCGTCAATCTTCTAAATATTTGGTGTTGTAAGTAAAATTTTGAAAGCGTCATGGAGGTATGTTTGTACTGCGCATGGCTAGACTTGAATTAACCTCTGTTTAAAATTAAAATATGACCTAATTTTGGAACTTGGAATAAATACTTACTTCGAAAGGAGAGTAGAGGGCTCGAACTCTTGCTCTTACCACGGACAACTCGTGACTGGTGGCCATCTCGGGTGTCAGGACGTGTTAAAGTACTTTTTCGGAAGGTGGATCCACATGCGGTCAAACTGGATCAGCTAGTCCAGTCGGTTGTTTCCCCTATAGAGTAAACAATCACGGACGATCCATGGTCATCACGCTGGCCGGGTCTTATTCACTCGATATTTAATTGGTGAAACAAGAATACAATTACAACTTTAAGCATACCATTCAAAAGATTGAAGTTTCGTCAACATATGTGATATAGAAAGCCCTATACGAACTAAAATAAGCATGTGACGCTCTTCGTAAAAAATATGTTTCAAGCACGATTTTGAAATCCAATATGGCAGCTACTGTGTGGATGTACAGGTTCTGAACAGTGACGACAACCATTTTCCCAGCCTTCCCAGCACTCATTTGAACAATATTAGCGTAATTAATAATATGTAACGTTTATTGATCTTACTCAAGATTTGCAGTTGTAATCAGCACAATAAAACAACATTTTGTTGCCTATATTACTGAAAGTATGAAACTTTTATTCCCGGGGTCATGGTTTGAACTGAATTC
The DNA here is from genome assembly GCF_015104395.2 of Macrobrachium nipponense. Lineage (NCBI taxonomy): Eukaryota > Metazoa > Arthropoda > Malacostraca > Decapoda > Palaemonidae > Macrobrachium > Macrobrachium nipponense. The sequence continues at coordinate 49,677,812 of NC_061101.1, forward strand.
ATATTTACCTTGTAATCAGTGGTTTTTATCCTTACTGCCATTACAACTGAAACTCCACAGTGCTTATTTGATTGTTTCTATTCACATTTTTGGTCTCAATTCACTCCACATTGCACTTTAAACAAGTTGCTGTTCCTGGTTCCTAAGCGCGCGCGCCACAAACACAGTTACGAACAGCAGACGACGAAACTGCAAAGTTTTATTCCCTAAATTGTTTACTTTACTCGTTATTTAGTACAACTTTACTTTATTATTTAAAAATGTTAATTTAATTCATGTATATTATCCGTTTTTTGCAACCAAATTACCCCGAAAAATTATAGATATTTCTAAATACAATCCAATGTTTCTAACCTTTTCGTACATCTGGCTGCCAAAAACCATAGAGGAACGACTATGGATAAGTGGATTATATATATGTATATATTTTTTTGCTTTTTTGTTTTGCTAGCACTTTTCATTGATTTAAGTCTATATTAGTATTTTGAATTTCTTTAATAACTGTATGCCAGAAATAAATGTAACCTTTAATGTTTGCATGCTAAGAATGGCAAAATCATCGTTGCCACATTAGTGGAGGCTTCACACATACGCTGATTCATTATTATAAACTGTTTCCATGAATTCTAGTTGTCATAGTAATGCAATAATGATAAAATTGCTTTAATATTTATGTATATATACTTCCAATACATAGCCTAATTTCACCAATTTCAACGTTATGTGTGTAGTCTTATACCCAGTTTGGAGAAGACGACGACGAAGCGTGCACTTTCAATAATTTTTTAAATAAATAGTAAAACATCAATATTTTACATAATTATGATGATTAATTTGAAAATATTTGTTATGAAAAAGTAACTCGATTCTGACTCAAATTTAAGTAATTATTTTTCGGAATTAGAACATTCTTTTAAGTCCTGTATTATGACGTCACGACATCTTGGCTTTCGTACCTATTGTAAATAATTGCTTTACTCAACTTTCTTGCAGAACAGTTTACCAGTTATTCATGCAGATTATCAGCTCTTCATGTAATTGTTATAATCGTAATGCGCATATATATCTTTATTATTTACTTTTTGGATATATGAAGATGTTTTACTGCCGGATTATCACCGTAGTGTGACACAATCGTTTTCGGTCCCTGGGCCTCTGTTTTCGCACCATAAGAAATTATGGGGCCGAATTTGCAATGACCAGAAAGTCGTTAAAAGAGGAAAGTTAGCATTGAGGGGCATATGTTTTGATTGAGAAAAATACAAATTTATTCAATAGCTAGCTTGTAAAAAAATGATATTGTTATAATACAATAAAAGTTTCATACATACTTACCTGGCGATATATACATAGCTAAGACTCCGTCGTCCCCGACAGAAATTCAAATTTCGCGCCACTCTCGCTACAGGTAGGTCAGGTGATCTACCGGCCTGCCCTGGGCGGCAGGACTAGGAACCATTCCCGTTTTCTACTCATATATTTTCTCTTCCACCTGTCTCCTTGCGGGAGGCTGGGTGGGCCCTAATCGTATATATCTGCCAGGTAAGTATGTATGAAACTTTATTGTATTATAACAATATCATTTCATACAATCAACTTACCTGTCAGAATATATACATAGCTGATTGGCACCCTTCGGTGGAGGGAGGGTAGACAGCTACTACTGGAATAGACAGGTAAACAACATCTGTTGTAGGTATAAAATAAAAAAAACCTTGGTTTCCTACCTGATAGGTGGTAGACTTCGTGGGTGTTTTCCCCGTAGTCTGCATCACCTCAAGAAACTTTAGCGAGATATGTGATCTATGGCCAAGAATTCTTGTGGGTCTGCCGAAGGGGTCTTATCCACTTACTCGGCAGAGCCTGAAAGGACTTTGTCAATGGGTGCTGATCCACTTACATGACAACACACCTTATTAAGGAGCACACAACCAATCCCGACCACCTGATCCTAACCACCATGTTAGTATTAAAAATTGCTCAGAGTTATCCCCAACTCTTCGCAACAACCGTAACTCAAAACACAATGCACAAGCACACAATAATTTCAAAAAAAAATTTGATCTTATTCAAGATCTCACAAGAGTTCCTTACTGAACTGAAGTGACTGGCCGCTTGTGCGGCAACTGCACTTGTTCAGCAGAAAGTCTAAAGAACATATCTATAAGACTTAAGTAGTAAAAAAAAATTAAGATTGTTGTAAGCTCCTGTACCCAGGATTGTGCCCGCAGACACAAAAGGACCTAATGAAAACATTTTTCATAGGTCACACGCACGTCCTTCAAATAGTGAGCCGCAAACACAGAATTACATCTCCAATATGTCGCTTCCAAGATATTCTTCAGCGACATATTTCTCTGAAAGAGAGACGTCGCCACTGCTCTCACTTCATGAGCTCTTACTCTCAGGAGTTTTAAAGAATCATCCGTGCAAGCCTTATGAGCGTCCATAATTAGTTCTGACAAAAAAGGCTAAGGCATTCTTAGACATAGGTCTTGATGGATCCTTCACTGAGCACCAGAGGCTTGTCTAGAACCTCCCAACTGTTCCTTTTTTCTTTAAGTAAAACTTTAATGCCCTTACTGGGCAAAGAGACCTCTCCGGTTCCCTGCCGACGAGACCCGATAATCCTTTTACTTCGAAAGTTTCTCGGCCAGGGGTTCGAAGGATTTTCATTCTTCGCTAAGAATAATTCCTTGAAGGAACATGATGGCTGAATCTATATTGAACCCGACTTTGTCACTAAGGGCGTGCAGTTCGCTAACCCTTTTTGCCGTTGCCAGAGACAAAAGGAATAAACATTTTCTCGTTATATCACGAAACGAGGCCAAATGTAGGGGTTCAAATCTCTCTGAAGCCAAGAACTTCAGCACTACGTCTATTCCAGTTAGGGAGAGAAGTCATTCTAGACTTCTTGGTCTCAAACGACTAATCAGATCATGCAGATCCTTATTGTTTTCCCAAATCTAGGCCTCTATTCCTAATACGGCCGATAGCATACTTCTATAGCCCCTTTATCGTTGGGCTACGGAGAGCTGCGATTCTTCCCTTAGTAAATAACAGAAAATCAGCTATTTCTGTTACAGAGGTACTGGAGGAGGACAACTTCTTTGACTTACACCACCTTCTAAAAACTTCCCACTTGGATTGGTAAACCCGGATAGTGGAAGTTCTCGGGCTCTAGCGATCGAGCTTGCTGCTTTACTAGAAAAGCCTCTCGCTCTGACAAGTCTTTCGATAGTCGAAAGGCAGTCAGAGCGAGAGCGGGGAGGTTTTGATGAAACCTCTCGAAGTGTGGCTGTCTGAGAAGATCCCTCCTTTGTGGAAGGGATCTGGGGAAGTCTACTATCCCGCTCCAGTACCTCTGGAAACCATTCTTAAGCTGGCCAAAAGGGGGCTATCAGGGTCATTCTTGTCCCCTTTGAAGTCACAAACTTCCGAGTACTTGTCCCAGAATCTTGAATGGGGGAAATGCGTAAACGTCTACCTGAGACCAATCTAGTAGGAAGGCGTCTACTGCTAGAGCTCTGGGATCTTCTACTATGAACAGGAAGACTTCCAGTCTCCTCGAGAGGAACGTGGCAAAGAGGTCGACATGAGGAGTTCCCCAAAGAGACCAGAGCTTGAGGCAAACTTCTGAGGGTGGAGGGTCCACTCGTATGAAGGACCTGGTTCCTCCTGCTTCAGCCTGTCCGCCTCGTACGTTCCTTACTCCCTGAAACGAACCTCGTCAAGAGAGAGATGTTCCTTTGGGATGTCCACAACAGCAGTTTCTGTGAGTTCGTAAAGGGCATACGAGTGAGTACCTCCTTGCTTCCGAATGTATGCCAGAGCGGTTGTATTGTCCGCATTCACTTGTACTATTTTGTTGCATACTAACGGTTCGAAGCTCTTTAGAGCTAGGTGTACAGCTAGCAGTTCTTTGCAGTTTATGTGCCAGGACACTGAAGAGCATTCCAAGTGCCTGACACTTCTCTCTTTCCCAAAGTTGCTCCCCAACCTTTTTCCGACGCGTCGGAAAACAATACAAGGTTTGGGCTCTGTATTTCCAGGGAAGTACCTTTGTTTTCCCTCAGTGGGAGTAACCACCATTCTAGATGTCGTTTTATCAGATCTGGAATGGGAAAGAAGTCCGAGAGGAGTCCTGTCTTCATGTTCCACGAATTTCTGAGGAAGAACTGAAGAGGACGGAGATGAAGTCTTCCTAGATGAAAGAACTGCTCGAGCGAGGAAAGGGTCCCTAACAGGCTCAACCATTCCTCGCCGAAGTCCGTTCCTTCCTTAGGAAGAGAGAGACTTTTTCTAAACCTCTCGCTAGTCTCTCTTGAGAAGGAAATACTCGAAAACCCCGAGAATCCATCCGAATCCCCAGATAGACCAAGTTCTGGCTGGGGATCAGTTGGGACTTCTCGAGGTTCACGAGTAATCCTAAAGTCTTTAACTAGGTTTAGTGTCACAGTCAGGTCCTCCAAACACTGTTCCTCTGACTTTGCTCTGATAAGCCAGTCGTCTAGGTATAGAGATATACTGATTCCTTTCAGATGAAGCCATCTCGCCACATTTTTCAAAAGGTTCGTGAAAACCTGAGGCGCCGTCGACAGGCCGAAGCACAAGGCTCTGAATTGGAAGATCCTTCCCCCCGTCATGAAACGGAGGTACTCTTCGACGAAGGATGGATCTGGGACGTGAAAATAGGCGTCCTGGAGATCCAGAGACACCATCCAATCCCCCTTGGCGAAGAGCCGCCAGGACTGAAGCAGAGGTTTCCATGGCGAACTTCTGTTTTTGAACAAACTTGTTCAGAGCGCTGACATCCAGAACTGGTCTCCAGCCCCCCGAGGATTTCGCAACCAAGAAAAGACGATTGTAAAACCCCGGGGAGCTTTGATCCAGCACAAGTTCTATAGCTCTCTTGTCCCACATCTGATCCACCATTTGTTGAAGAGTATCTTTCAACACAGGGTCCTTGTAATTGGCGGACAATTCCCTCGGAGTTGACGTCAGGGGAGGATTGTCCAGGAAAGGAATGAGATATCCCTTCTGAAGAACCGACATCGACCAAGGGTCTGTGTCGATGCGAGTCCAGGCCTCCGCAAATCCCCGGAGCCTGGCACCTACTGGTGTTTTTGGAGGAGCGCCACTTCACTTTCCCCTTTTAAAGGGGCGGAACGAGGCTCGACCTCTCTTCTCGGTCGTTTTCCTTTTAGCGGTAACTCTAGTGGGAGGGCCACCTCGAAAGGGCCGAACAGGAGTAGACGCCACTTTCTTTTCTCCCACCATCACTGGTCTCTCTTCCTGGACGATAGCAGGAGAAGATCCTGAGTCGCTTTCTCCCGTCAGAGATCGGAAATATCTTTCACCAACTGTGACGGGAAAAGAAAATCAGATCTAGGGGCGAATAACAAAGCTGCTCTTTGTGAATGTGACACTGCTTTCGTCAAGAAAGCGCTAAACACAGATCTCTTCTTCAAGAGACCTGCTCCAATAAGGAAGAAACTTCCCCTGAGCCGTCTTTGCACCGCCTTGTCAATACATGACAAAATTGCCAGGAGTACATCCGGTTCTAGCCCTTCAGGGGCATGAGCCTTCTTGGACATCACCCCAAGGGACCAATCTAGAAAGTTAAAGACTTCTAGAATGTGAAACAGTCCCTTGAGGAGATGATCCAACTCTGAAAGACCCCAAGTAATCTTAGCCGTGTGAAGGCTATGTCTCCTGGATGCGTCTACCAGACTGGAAAAGTCAGCTTCAGCTGAAGCTGGGAGAGTGAGACCCATATTCTCCCCAGTCTGGTACCAAATCCCTCTCTTGCCCGTAAGTCTAGGGGGAGGCATGCAAAAGACTGTCCTAACTAGCTCTTTCTTAGTTAGCATCCAGTTATCCAGCGATTGCAGAGCTCTCTTCATAGAAATCGTCGGTCTCATCTTCAAGAAGACCGACGATTTCGGAGTCTTCGAGCATGAAAACAGTGAACGAGGCGAAGGAGGAGCGGCAGGGATCAATGCATCTCCGTATTCCTGGAGAAGGAGAGCTGTCAAAACTTTGTAGTTCGACAGTCCTTCTTTACCGTGAGACTCGTCCTCTGATTCCTCTTCCATAATCGGATCAGTAGGAGAGGCCACTTCCCGTTCCGGGTCTTCCTGTCCAACAACTCTCTCTACTGGAGACAAACTCCTAATAGGAGAGGGGCTAAGAGAGTGTACAGAGCTCCTATGCTTGACTGGCTCTTCGTACTTGGCTGGCTCCTCGCGCCTGGCTGGCGCCTCGCGCCTGGCTGACTCCTCGCGCTTGGCTGGCGCCTCGCGCCTGGCAGGATCCTCGCGCTTGGCTGGCGTCTCGCGCCTGACTGACTCTTCGCGCTTGGCTGGCGCCTCGCGCCTGACTGGTGCCTCGCGCCTCTCAAAAGTCTCGCGCCTGACTGACGCTTCGTGCCTTGTTGAAGTCTCGCGTCTTCCTGGTGCCACATCCTTGCGTGACAGATGCTTGTCTGGAGCCTCACGCTTGGACTGAAAAATGGCTCAACGCCTGGTTTAATACCTCGCGCTCGCTGAAGCTGGCTGATCTGGCAGACTTGTATCCCATCTGGGAGAATCCTCTGGTCTGTAATGCGTTTCTCGCTTGTCTGACTCTTTAACCTTAGAGGACGCTTCTCGTCTGTAGGACGCCTCGCGCTTGGCTGGCGCGACGCGCTTGCCTGGCGAATCAAAATCTTCCCACGAGTCTCTATCTGAGTTCTCAAAAGACTCACGTCTCACAGGAGCCTCACTCTTGGTGGGAGAAGGAAGACGAGTCTTCTTGACCGGCAGTCTGACGTCTTTCTTACGAGGAGGATCCTTCGAAAGGACTCCTACTAAGGCGGACAGCTGTTCCTGCACCGCCAAAATGATCCTCTTGGACGCTTCTCCTGCGTCTTCTTGAACGGGAGAGGGAGACCTCGAAGGCGTGTTGCCCCCATCATGGGACGGCAAAACCCTCTTCGCCTTCTTGATAGAAGGAGGCGCTTCTTCCGAAAAGCGTTCTGGGCTTGAATCCAAAACAGGATCTCTCCAGTGCCTTTTCTTCAGGGGCCCTGGACAAGGTCCGAATCCTTTCCACCCTCGTTTAGGAGAGGAGAAGATAGCGGACGAAGAGAAGCACTCTCTGAGGACACTTTTTCGATAGCGGTCCTGAGCAGGCTGTCTATATACAGCACCTGCTGAAGGGATGCCTGACCGGGGGGAATTCTTCCACAACCTCCGTACGGCTTTCGACTTTCCTTCTCCTCTGGGCTTGGGAGCTTGGAAGAGGTCTAGGCCTGGGAGCGTCGCAGAGACGGTCAGACGCCCCCTCCACAACACTGGGGACACTCACTTCACTAAAATCACTTTCACAGTCCTTACCTTTCATGGTAGCCATTTTTGATCTCATCCTGTGAAGCGTAGCCTTCAGTTCAGCAATTTCCGATGCCGAATCTGAATGTACGGCCAGTGAGGGTCCTGATACAGAATCATAATTAAGAGAAGAGTTAGAATTATCCAAAGGCTCAATAGGCCTTGTACTACTACCCGCCATCTTAGATGCAGCCCTTCTGACTCTATCCCTTTCTAACTTCTTCAAGTAAGAAGTTAGAGTCTTCCATTCCTCAACATTCAACCTCTCACACTCATGACAGGTGTTAGAAATAGAACAATCAAAACCCCTACATTTGCGACATACAGTGTGAGGATCAACCGAAGCTTTCGGTATCCTCACCTTGCAGCCTACATTCACACACATTCTCACACAAACATGAATCAGACATTCTGAAGAAAAATCAAAAAGCAAGTCCAAATCCAGTCCACAGTAGCGAATGCCAAACAACGATCCAGGAGGTACGTCACCAAAAGTCCCACAAAAGATGATCAATTGCTTAGAAAAGCGAATTCCAGTCAAGAGGTGGCAGCAACGATGTTGATACCACCGGCGACAGAAAATATATGCGTAGAAAACGGGAATGGTTCCTAGTCCTGCCGCCCGGGGGCAGCCGTAGATCACCTGACCTACCTGTAGCGAAGTGGGCGCGAAATTTGAATTTCTGTCGTGGGGGGACGACGGAGTCTTAGCTATGTATATCTGACAGGTAGTTGATTGTATGAAATACTTTGATTACAAAAAACTTGATTGACAACTAAGCAGCATACCTACAATGGGTTTCAGAGACAGTGCAAGCTCGTTTTTGGGCAATACCTATTTCTGTAACGAACACTCGTATCAGAACGAGATTTTGCTATAGTGCGTTACACCCAGTGCCATAATTTATAAGGGTATCGTGAATCACTAATCGTAAAGAATAACGACACTTCTCCTTGTACCAAGAGACAAAAAACGCCATTATACATAAATGGATACAAACACGCGTAAAAAGATCCACCTACCCTCTGCCCCCACCCCCCCTCCACCGCCACCCTTTCCTTCTTCGTTCCTTCGCCTTACCTCATCTCTCTCTCTCTCTCGTTTCTCTCTCTCTCTCTCTCTCTCTCTGTTGCCATTCAGTATGTGTTACCCTCCAAACTGGGTATAAGACTACACACAAAACGTTGAAATTGGTGAAATTAGGCTATGTATTGGAGTATATATACATAAATATTAAAGCAATTTTATCATTATGCATTACTATGACAACTAGAATTCATGGAAATAGTTTATAATAATGATCGGCGTATGTGTGAAGCCTCCACTAATGTTGGCAACGATGATTTTGCCATTCTTAGCATGCAAACATTAAAGGTTACATTTATTTCTGGCATACGGTTATTAAAGAAATTCAAAATACTAATATAGACTGAAATCAATGAAAAGTGCTATGGTTTTCGGCAGCCAGATGTACGAAAACGTTAGAAACATTGGATTGTATCTACTTTAGAAATATCTGTAATTTTTCGGGGTAATTTGGTTGCAAAAAAGGCAGTCATATATCATGAATTAAATTAAAATTTTTTAAATAACAAAGTAAAGTTGAACTAAATAACGAGTAAAGTAAACAACTTAGCGAATAAAAATGATATTGTTATGATACAATAAAGTTTTATCATACATACCTTGCAGATATATACTTAGCTTTGGACGACAGAGTCTAAAGCTAAGTATATATCTGACAGGTAAGTTGAATATGTAGTAAAAACTGTTGCCAGTTTCGTTTGTAGTCTGCTGTTCGTAACTGTGTTTGTGGCGCGCGCGCTTAGGAACCAGGAACAGCAACTTATTTAAGTGCAATGTGGAGTGAATTGAGACCAAAATGTGTATAATAACAATCAAATAAGCACTGTGGAGTTTCAGTTGTGATGGCAGTAAGGATAAAAACTACCGATTACAAGGTAAAAATGAATTAAGTCAAACCATGACCCCGGGAATAAAAAGTTTCATACTTTTAGTAACATAGGCAACAAAATGTTGTTTTATTGTGCTGATTACAACTGCAATCTTGAGTAAGATCAATAAATGTTACATACATACACTAACATTGTTCAAATGAGTGCTGGGAAGGCTGGGAATGATGGTTGTCGTCACTGATCAGAACCTGTACATCCACACAGTAGCCCGCCATATTGGATTTCAAAACTGCCTTGAAAACATATTTTACGAAGAGCATCACGCGCTTATTTTTAGTTCGTGTGGGGCTTTCATATATCACATTATGTCGACGAAAATTCAATCTTTTGAATGGTATGCTTGGAGTTGTAATTGTATTCTTGTTTCACCATTTAAATATCGAGTGAATAAGACCTGTCCACCATGATAAGGGTTGGTAGTGGCTGGTGTTTCCCCCTAACAAACAAGCTGGTAAGTTTCCGTGTTCCGATTGTTGTGATGAAAGTGCCCCAGCGTCTCTGGGTGCAAGTGGTGTTCAGATTTATCACAGGAAATGGGAAGTTTTTATTGACACAAGCGACTCGTAAAACATCAAGATGGCGTCAATCTTCTAAATATTTCGAGTTGTGTGACTCCGTAAACATCGAGATGGCGTCAATCTTCTAAATATTTCGAGTTGTAAGTAAAAAATGTTGAACGCGTTTTGGTGAGATTTGGACTGCCGTGTACACCTTTTCACTACCCTCTGTTTAAATCTTAAAATTTGCCTTAATTTCTAACTTTGGCAGAAAATTATACTTACTTCGACAAAGGAGAGTAGAGGTCTTTACTCCGTTTCTCACCAACAACTGATGCCCATCTCCGGTGTCAGGACGCATTATAATGTACTTTTTTTTCCTTGGGGGGTTCTACACATTGATCGTACATGGTCACCCCTTGTACCATGCGGTTTTTTACCCTAGCTATCCAAACATTCTTTACAGCCAAATTTGGTACTTCTACAGAAGCACTCCGCACGGACTGCAAATAACGTAACCTTGGATACGACATCCACTAGGGATTGGGCCGTCCAATGTATTTCGCCGTGTTTTATACTGGACCCTGGGTTAATTACTTAAAATTCTTGTTCAGTAAGTAGGGGGAAACATCAGTACAGGCCAACCCTCATCACGGTAGACGGGTCTTATTCACTCGATATTTAATTGGTGAAACATGAATACAATTGCAACTCTAAGCATACCATTTAAAAAAAAGACTGAAGTTTCGTCAACATATTGTGAATATATGAAAGCCCCATACGAACTAAAATAAGCATGTGAGCTCTTCGTAAAATATGTTTTCAAGGCAGTTTTGAAATCCAATATGGCGGCTACGTTTTTCATGGACGGTTCTCATCAGTGACGGACACCATCTTTCCCAGCCTTCCCAGCACTCATTTGAACAATGTTAGCGTATGTATGTAACGTTTATTGATCTTACTCAAGATTGCAGTTGTAATCAGCACAATAAAACAACATTTTGTTGCCTATATTAGTGAAAGTATGAACTTGTTTATTCCCGGGGTTGTTATGGTTGGAACTGAATCATTCTTACCTTGTAATCGGCGGTTTTTATCCTTACTGCCATCACAACTGAAACTCCACAGTGCTTATTTGATTGTTATTATACACATTTTGGTCTCAGTTCACTCCACATTGCACTTTAAACCCTTTTGCTGTTCCTGGTTTCTAAGCGCGCGCGCCATAAACACAATTACAAATAGCAGACGACGACAGACGACGAAACTCAAAAGTTTTATTCCCTACAAAAACTGTTTTACTTTACTTCGTTATTTAGTTTAAATTTACATTGTTATTTAAAAATTTTGATTTAATTCATGTATATTATCCCTTTTTTGCAAACCAAATTCACCCCGAAAAATACAGATATTTCTAACGTAAATAAAATCAAATGTTTCTAACGTTTTCGTACATCTGGCTGCCGAAAACCATGAGGACAATACGGAAAAAGTGCATAGAGGACGACTACGTTTTTTTTTTTTTTTGCTTTTTTGTTTTTGCTAGCACTTTTCATTGATTTCAGTCTTTATTAGTATTTTGAATTTCTTAAATAATCGTATGCCAGAAATAAATGTAACCTTTAATGTTTGCATGCTTTAATGTTGCATGCTAAGAATGGCAAAATCATCGTTGCCACATTAGTGGAGGCTTCACACATACGCCGTTCCATTATCCTGTTAAGCGTCCGCCCCCCTGTCCCAACAGGGACAGGCAGTTTTCTAGCATAAGCGACCACCAGGAAAGAGTTGCCAGGCTGGAAATAAGTTTCCCATGTGCTGAGAGTGTTACCAAATGATGTTCCTACACTTTCTATACGAGTAAACGTATTATTACGGGGCTGAGGCTTGACAAGCACAGTTAAAGTCTTGAACGTAATATCCCGTTGAAGGCGCTACCGAGTAGATCGCGGTAAACGTATTATTACGTGGGTGACGCTTAACAGGTTATAAACTGTTTCCATGAATTCTAGTTGTCATAGTAATGCAATAATGATAAAATTGCTTTAATATTTATGTATATATACTTCCAATACATAGCCTAATTTCACATTTTCATTTCAACGTTTTGTGTGTAGTCTTTATACCCAGTTTGGAGGGTCAACACATACCGAATGGCAACAGAGAGAGAGAGAGAGAGAGAGAGAGAGAGAGAGAGAGAGAAAGGAAGGCGGAGGAACGAAGAAGAAAAGGGATGGCGGTGGAGGGGGGGGGGGGTTGGGGAGAGGGTAGGTGGAGCTTTATACGCGTGTTCGTATCCATTTCTGCATAATGGAGTTTTTGTCTCTTGGTACAAGGACAAGTGTCGTTATTCTTTACGATTAGTGATTCACGATACCCTTATGAAATTACGGCACTGGTGTAATGCACTATAGCAAAATCTCGTTCTGTTAAGAGTGTTCGTTACAGAAATAGGTATTGCCCAAAAACCTGCTTGCACTGTCTCTGAAACCCATAGTAGACATGCTGCTTAGTTGTCAATCAAGTTTTATAACCAAGTATTTTTTACAAGCTAGCTATTGAATAAATTTGTATTTTTCTCAGTCAAAAAACAATATGCCCCTCAATGCTAACTTTCCTCTTTTAACGACTTTCTGGTCATTGCAAATTCGGCCCCATAATTTCTTATGGTGCGAAAACAGACAAGAGGCCCATGGACCGAAAACGATTGCGTCACACTACGGCGATAATCCAGCAGTAAAACATCTTCAATATATCCAAAAAGTAAATAATAAAGATATATATGCGCATTACGATTATAACAATTACATGTATAGCTGATAACAATCTGCATGAATAACTGGTAAACTGTTCTGCAATGACAGTTGAGTATAGCAATTATTTACAATAGGTACGAAAGTCAAGATGTCCGTGACGTCATAATACAGAACTTGAAAGAACGTTCTAATTCAGAAAAATAATTACTTAAATTTGAGTCAGAGTCGAGTTACTTTTTCAATAACGAATATTTTTCAAATTAATCATCATAAATATGTAAAATATTGATGTTTTACTACTTATTTAAAATTAGCCAAGAGCACGCTTCTCGTCATCTTCTACCCCAACAGCTGTTTACGCCTGGCTTGTTGTTGATGAGAAATCGTGTTTCGATTGTTGTGATAAAAGTGCTCCAGCGTCTGTGGGTACAAGTGGTGTGCGGATTTATCACAGGAAATGGTTAGTTTATTGACACAAGCTACTCCGTAAACATCGAGATGGCGTCAATCTTCTAAATACCTCGAGTTGTAAGTAAAAATGTTGAACGCGTTTTGGTGAGATTTCCACTGCGTGGGCGCCATTTTCAGTACCCTCTGTTTAAATCTGTTTAAATCTTAAAATTTGGCCTTAATTTCTAACTTTGGGGAAAATACTTACTTCGAAAGGAGAGTAGAGGTCTTTAGCTCCGTTTCTCACCAACAACAAGTCGCGACTGATGCCCATCTCGGGTGTCAGGACGCGTTATAATGTACTTTTTCGGAGGGTGGCTTGCACTGATGGTAGCTGGCCTGCGTGGCCTGCTTTGATGTTTTACCCTACTAGGTAGGCTAAAACTGCAGACCGCAGCTGCCATAGTCTAGGCCGCCGCGGATAAGTACCCTAGATCTACCCCAATTTTTATATCACAATTCTACCTAAAAGTAAATAAATAAATAAAATACACTGATAGCTTACATGTGATTCCATTTAGATTATTTGGTAACGTAGCTTTTCCGACAGAAGATTGATCAGCTGGTCTGTGTTTTCGGATGTAAAACAATAACAAAGAAACGTTCCACGAAATTATAATCGTACATGCATTTGGTAACGTTTGGTTTGATTACTACTATACTGTACAATGTTTAGGTTACGATGTTTCTGAACGTGCTGAAACGTTTACTAAGCACGGAAAGGCCCTCTCTCTAGTGAAATTTTATTTAATATTTTACGCAATCAAATTAATATAGCCAGATATGACATAATAAAAATTTATTTTCCACAAGAGTGTTCGCAGGTTGATTGAAATACTCCTTCAATTGCAAAGAACGATTCTAATTGTTAGGTTACGATATGAACGTAACGTTTAATGAGCAGTTAAAGGCCCCTCTATATATTGGAGTTTGGCTTAGCATTTAAATAACCAAATTAATGTAACCAGATGATACGTAAGGCTCATGACTAAAAGTAAACATGCCTTTAGTTTGCCTGGTAGGGATGGGCAAGTACCGCTAATTTCGTTGCCGGTAAAACCGGTAAAAAATTTACTGTTACCGGTATTACCGGTAAAATGTATTTCACTAGCAAGGCGATCGTGAGTGGTATGTTGGACTGTTGCTAAAATGGTATTCCCGGCAATGCAAGTTAGGTAAATGGTAAGATGGTGTTGAGTTGTGTTAATGGCGTGTTGTGGTTACTAATGTGTCCGCGATTCCACCAATTATTTCATTAGTGATAATGGTAACTCAGAGATAGTTTATATTAAAAGTTGATGCATAACCCTGCATATTATGATAATTTATTTAAAGAGGATTCATAACTACTGTATAAATATTCTATGTTTAGCCTATACACACACATCTAAATATATATATATATATATATATATATATATATATATATATATATATATATATATATATATGAGAGATAGATAGATAGATATAATAATATTAATAATATTCGACTCTGTTCCTCATAAGATATACAGTAGTCTTCAACCAGGCAACTCGTTGAAATTAGTGTAGTACTCTTTACTCTAATGCAGAACAGTAGGTCGATTGATAAAAGTAAGCCAAAAAGAAGTAAACGAATCTAGTTGCATTTGCCGTATCAGCACAATTAGAAATAGTGTCATACAGATACTATTAGTTTTAAAAGAACTGGTGTTACTTTGTTCACTGTACTGTATGTGTGGTGAGTATTATAGTGGTTCAGCAATCAGCACATAGTGAGAGGCATTTTTACTATTCTTAATTAACAGCAATAACGGTAAATTACCGGTACTGAGATTTTTACCGGTAATGTACCATGAAGCCCGTAACCGGAAAAACCGGTACTTGCCCATCCCTATTTAATGCCTGGTATTTATTAAAATGGACACGAAGCCACTAAACATTAACGGACCTGCATCCCATAGGCGCTGCCAAACATAGGTTATATCATACAAGAATTTTAATGAAGGACGAATTAGATGAAAACCTTAAATGAAAGAAACAAGTAAGATTTACAGCTGAAGGATAAGAGGACAACTAAATATAGCAACATTCACAAGGGAATATGAAATTCACCACTGATGCGATAGCAGAAGTTTGCAAAGGGGACATGACAAAACTTCATAAAATGATTATAAATGAGGAAAAACTTGTAAAAGAAAGGAGGATGCACAGATCAACAGCTACATCCAATTTGGGCACTTACAAGAAATAGGAAAAAAGACAAAAGAACCAAGAAAAGTGTTTGTAAAATGAAGCGGTAAAATTATACGCTCCGTTCTTTGCAACCAATGGGCTAATTCCCAGTTGTTCTAGAGTTGAGTTGAATATAAAATTTAGGCCAAGGGCCAAGCATTGGGACCTATGAGGTCATTCAGCGCTGAAATGGAAATTGACAGTAAAAGGTGAGCGGGGGTCTCTACCCCACCCCTAACTCTAATTAAAGGCCTTGTCACCCAGTTTCAGTGACAGCATGAGCTGAGGATCACTCCTACAAATGTCTTGCGAATTGGATAGAAATTCATAAATATTACTATGTCTGCTAGGTTAGCATATTTTCTACAACTATTGCATGAAGTTATTGAGGGGAAGGATTGGTAAATACTGCATACCTTAACCTAACCTAGTTTGTGTCCTAATTGTGCAGTGAAGGGATCGGGTGGGGGGATGTATTCCTCCTACAGGAAAACCCTACACTTCAAACAAAAGGATATATTCTAGCCTAACCAAGAGTGCTGTCCTGCCTGGTTGACAGTTCATCCCACTTGAATCCTGCTAACTACATTAAAGGGTCTATCCTAGCCTAACCTAGAGTGGTCATTAAAACACAGACAGCAAAACTTTGGTTAGAAATATCCAACTCCTAGGCTAGGGAAGACATTAAACAGACTCAATGTTTACATTTATTTCCAAAGAAAATATGTTAGCTCAAAACTATACATAGGCTAAAGGCATATTTAATTTTTTTTTTTTGTGGCAGTTCATCTGATTCGTTCTATAAAAAGAAAACCAGAACATTTTGTATAAAATTGATGTGTTATATATCAGTTTTTTCTTGTTTTGGTAAATATTTTAATAATAAGAGCCCAGCATGTTCAATGGTTCCGAGATTTTTTTATATATATTTTCCACAATATTTTGTTAGGTTTGGTTGAGGGTGGGGAGGGAACCCCGGGATGCAAGCTTCCCAGGCTAGGTAAAGACATGGTCTCCAAAGTAAAGTTAGGCAGGGATCTAGGAAGGAAAATCTGGCATCCTGTGTTGGGACCTATCACCTTAGATTGTTCTTTGATACCTGTTATTTTACTCGTTTTGTATTTTTCCCGCCCAAAAATCCCTACGTGGTCCTCTGAAATGTAGGGTAGGCAGCCAACAATACAAGGGTAGGGTCCACCATCCCTATAACTACCTATAGTTGCTAAGGTGACGAACGTCAGAAACGCTCAAAGCACATTAAAGTAGGAAAATTATACATGGAAGCCCAAAATGCAATAATAGTTTAAAGTCCAATAATATCAATCATATTTTCAAGTCCCAAATGTAATAATTGTAATTTAAAATAACTTTGTAACTCATATTTTCAATAACGAAATGCAATTACGGTTTTTAAAGTAAAACAATACCAATCATATTTTGAATTACGATTGCAGTTATGGTTTAAAGTGAAATGTCATCTACTATGTAGGCCTTTGAGTGTATATTTGGTTCTCCAATAAATACTTAAGCGATTGCACCTTCTGGATACATTGTCCTTTGTTCCGTTCTGTGCAGAATACTGAAAAAAATCTGATATTTTCTTCCAGAGAACGATTTTCATCAAAACAAACTCCTTTTTTTTAATTACTGGAAAGTCACTACAGCCTCGATATTAATAAATCAGACCCAGCAGAAAGGAAAAATCTAGAGAGAAGGGGAAGAGGAGGAACAGGCGAGTTGCAAACTCATTTGGTTTACAAGCGCAGTTAGAGCAATGTCTCTGATCCCTGTATCTATGGTCTCTACAATAATTTTTTGTTTGGTGTTGTTAATACAGAGTATTATACGCCCATTGCATTATACACAGACGTTAAATACTTACAGGTTTTAGTGAATATTGGGGGAAAAATAGTATAATTTTTCAATGGCGACAACTGGCAACTTTAAGTATTTGCAGCAACAACCCAGGTGTAAACGACCTTGGTGACACCCTTGGAGAATGATCAGTAGCTTATGATGGCGAAATCGGCTCCCGTATTGGTCACCATAGTGAAAATAATGTGGCGTTTTTAAGTCCCTGTTTGCTCTGCTAAACAATGCCACCTTACAGTTATCATATTAGTTTTAAGACCGAATTTGGCCTCATTTTCTCCCACGGCCTGATATCCTGATGGGTTCTGGTCTTGGTCCTCAAGACCTAAAAAATAAGCGCATCAGTGGCGTGGTTGGTATGGTGATGGCGTCCCACCTAGGTGGTCACGAGTTCGATTCTTGGCCATTTCCATTGAGGAGTGAGAGATGTGTATTTCTGGTGATAGAAGTTCACTCTCGACGTGGTTGTAAGTCACGTAAAACCGTTGGTCCCGTTGCTGAATAACCGCTGGTTCCATGCAACGTAAAAACATACTAACAATCAAGTCCTAAATTTCATAATGAATCAATCAATTTTCTCCCAT